>NW_008360297.1:2748635-2760449 GCF_000622305.1 Nannospalax galili
CCACTACAGATCCCCAATCCACTATGACCTATGGAGGAGATACTGGGAGGAAACAGGTACTACCAGACAGTGTCAGTCTTACCAGCCTCCAAAGAGTGAACCATACAGCTCCTTACCTTAAAAATGATGAATACCACAAAGAACACAAGAACAATGAAGAGGAGGCAGCTGGAGTCTAACGCCAGGAGGTCATCTTTGTAGGGGAAATCAGGCTGTTAAAATATACATACAAGAGTTTACAACTCAGTCATGGCACTTATACTCTGTGATAACCTTGAAAGCATTTTAAAGAACAGAAGCAAAAGACATCAAAGTTTAAAGCCTACTAAAATTTACAAGCAGGATTTAACTTGGGGTTTAAGTCCCTTTATCATTTACAGACATCCTTAATCACCTAAGATATACTTGTTCAAATATCCAGAGTAACTACTAAAAAAGTCTAAAATGAGCTAATTTTCTCTTTATTCTCTACTATTTTCCAACTTTCTGTTCTCTGACAAAATATAATCACTCGAATGGCACCCCAGATTTGTCCTCTAAATCAGTTAATCAGGAGGAACTACAATTACCTAAGTTCTAAGGGCCACTTGGTCTTACAAGAAGAAAATAAATTTTTCTAAAAGTAAATGTTGGTCTTACTTAAGTCTTCCATCAGATGGGCAAAAAGAAGGCATGACACTGCCTAAGAGCCAGGTAAGATGAAATTCACTTTTAATGAACTACATTCTCCTGGCAACATTCCTTTAATACACACATTCCTTTAATATATATTAGGCTCTGACTCAACAAAATGAGCAAAGTTTAGGCTAAAGGGCACTAGAAGAGGAGTCAGGATTTACAAGCTGGCCAGCAGACAGGTACCTTCTAGTTTGAGGGATTGAGCCAATCAGCTAGAGAAAAAAAAGCATCAGGTCTATAGAAGAGAGCAGGTTCTGATATTCTTTCCTATACAAGCACCCTCTCTCTCGTTTTGTTTTGTTGAGTTTTCTTTGAGACAGAGTTTCCCCCACAGTTGGCCTGGAACTCAGTATGTAATCCAGGCTCACAGAGATCTGCCTGTCTCTGACTCCCAAGTGCCTGGTTTAAAGGCATGAGCCACCATGGCCCCCTCTCTCTTTTTAAAGTTTTTATCTGTCTGTAACAGAAATACAAATATAAATGCATTTTCATGCACAGAATATAACCAACACATAGGAAAGTGTATATGATGGGAAGTTTAGATTTTATTCAAAAGCAAGCAGGGGCCCATCTGGGACATTTCAGTCAGATGACATGCTTAGAGAACAGCATTTAGAAACTTCTGACCACAGCTGACTGGGCAGCAAGTCCTGGGCCCAGTTCCCTCTCTCTACCCTCCACAGATGTCTTCTTTTCCCCCTGTGTGCCAGCCACCATGGCCATCTTTCAGTTTCCTGACCATCCCACACTTCTTTCTGCTCAAGGACTTTCACTTCTCTGGAACTTTTTCTTCTATATTTCGCCTCCCTTAATCCCTAAGTTAAATTCAGAGAGAAGATTTTTATTTTATTTTATGTATATGAATGTTTTGCCTGTATGTATTTCAGTGTACCAGTACATGCAGTCCCTGTGGAGGCTAGAAGAGGGTGTCAGATCCCCTTAAACTAGAGTTACAGATGGGTGTTAGCTGCCATATGAGTGCTGCAGTTAGCAGCCAGTGCTCTTAATTGCTGAGCCATCTCTCCAGCCCCCTACTCAGTGTAATTCAAATCTCACAAGTTGAAGTCTTAAGACCCAAGTGATACCTACAATTAATAATACCTCTCTGTCAGCTTTCTGACTCCTTCACTAGGATACCTAGGATCTAGCACCTAAAAAAGCAATCAACAAATGCTTCTGAATGTAAGAGAACATTTGGCGACATGCAAAATGGACTAGACAAGACACCTGGAAGTTGTCCCAAAAAAGTTCTAGAAGACAACATTTTGGAAATGAACTAAGGACAGTCACCCCACCAGCTTTCATCTATTTAGATTCTATACTTCCTTCCAAAACTCTACCACAAAGCCCCCCTTCGCCACTTCAGCCCAAATTATCCCACTCCCCCACCCCCATTATATGGCATTAATCTAAGTTCCTTATTTATTGCTGCCACGTGACAGGTTGTTTGTTCCCTCAAACACCTTCATATATCTTAATTCCTCAAATACGTGAGATGAAAGCTATCCTCTATCCATACTTAATTCACCAATGGTGTCTGGAATAGAGTTAGGGTATAGTAGGCACCCAGACATATGCTACCAGTATGATAAAAAGATGAAACGCCAATTCCTTATGTACCAAATACAGCTGAATTATTCTACTAAAAACAAAAGCTAAACTACCACTTTGGGCTGTGAAAATGGTATGGTAAAAAAATAATCTGTATTTTACAGGTTTTAACATGGGAATAATGTTAAGATACCATAAAAAGCAAATGACAGTTAAAAACAGTTTTAAGCCTGACTCAGGATTCCAATTAAAATATGTTATTTTAAGTGGTAAGAAAGTTTAAATAGCACACACACTTACTAACTGATCCAGATACTCTTTGATTCGTGGCAAGTAAGTGAGAGAACTAACAGCAACCAGACAACTGAGAACGAAGTCAAAAAGCCGGTAGCAGAAGAATGGAATCAGCCAGCCCACTTGATACTGTCAAAGAGAAGAACATCTTAGTATCAGAAGTTACTCCCACACAGTAAAGGCCAAATTCAGAAAGATGAAAATATGGCAGACTTACAGAAATTGCTCCATATACCAGCATTGAACTGATTATAAACATAAGAACAGAGACGGCAAAAAGAACGCAGGCATTATCTAAGAAAACAAAAACAGAAATCTAATTAAGCAACATATACAATGAAAAAAAATTCATGACAAAATATTTTAAAACTAGCTTTAAAATGTTTAAATTAAATGTTCAAATTAAATGTAATTATTTTCAAAGTTGACTATCAAAAGATCTAAGGCCAAGAAGAGGAGAAAACAAAAGTCTAAGTCTTGGCAATAAGAAATCTTAAAATCACACAGGTTAAATTGCTGCAAGGACTCACTGACTGTTTAGTGTGGAACATGAACTGTGAACTCAGAGAATGAAAGCATGCAAACAATTACAACCCAATGACAAGCACTGTAACAGATGCTGAAGCAACGTGCAAGGGCCTGCAGACTCATGAAAAAACATAAAATAACACAACTTGGGCTTTGGGAGATGAAGTTTAACTGGAAGGAAAAGTTAGTATTTGCTTTAAGGGCAGGGATGTTACACACAGAAAACTACAGACACCTTCAATAAAATACAACCTGAAATTCAGAGCGCACCATTAACCCCCTTTTCCCATCCCTCTGTCTCAAACTTTTATTATTCTTTTTTAATATTTTGTTTTTTATTTTTATGTGTATGAGTGTATTGCCTGCATGTGAGTGCACCCGTGTCGTGCAATGCCTCGGAGATCAGAAGAGGGCTTCAGATTCCCCTGGAACTGGAGTTAAGGACAGTTTGCAGCTGCCATGTGGGAGCTGGGAATCTAACCCGGGTCTTCTGCTAGAGTAGTCAGTGTTCTTAACTGCTGAGCCATCTCTCCAGCCTGTCTCAAACTTTCAAACCCACTGCTTTCTTCCTTCACTTTGCCTGTTCTTCCACACACAGATCTACACTTAGCTCTTCAAATTTTTCTCAAAGTTGTTCCAGCTGTGTATTATCCACACATTGACTAATTTTTTCACAAGACACCAAAATAATCTCCAAGAATATTAAACCATATTTGACTGGGTGAGCTTCTTTGACAACCTAAACTTGATTCTGTGACTCTGGACAGACATTAATAAACTAAAGGGCACTATTATTAGTGAATAGAATGATTAGATGAATTATTAGATGAATGATTAGAACTACTATATATTCACCATTGGATAGATGTACATATAATCTTATAACTGAGCAGTAAAAACATCTTTGGTACTAAAACATTACACTAAATAATAGCTCTCTATCAATTCTTCCTTGTTTAATGATGCAAAATGCCACTCAAATATAAAACATAAAGTTAGGCAGGATAGGTACTGTTAAACTTGAAAATATCATTACTTAAAATTGATCAGGCCCAATGAGGAGAAATTAACTATGTCTATAGGATAGTAAACTTTCAACTTTCAAAGAAACACAATCTACCATATGACCAAAATTTACTATTTTTATATAAGGGCTTTAGGATAGTTTTTAAAAATACAATAATGAATACATTTGATTTTCTTTACAGTAGTTAGAAAATTCATGTAGTATTAAGCGAAATGGTGTCACTCTTAGAGCTCTCTAGCCAGGGGTGACATAACCACCTCCATAACCATGAATCTCTGCTCTACATTTCAGCTTTAGGAGAAACACAGGACAAGAAAAAAATGCTGACATTAGCAGGCAAATAAAATTTTATAGCGTGAAGTAAAATTCTTAATTATCTTAAAAAGTAGCTGGGTGTCAGTGATAACACATACCTGTAATCTCAACAGCCTAAAACCCAAGCACTTGGGAAGTTGAGACAAGGAGGAACTTGACTTTAAGGCCAGATTAGGCTACAGAGCAAGACCCTGTCTCGGAAAAAAAAAGCGTATGTGCATGTGCGCGTGCGTGTGTAAAACTCTAAAATTGCATTTACTGTTCTTTCTGGTCTACATGACAAGTTGCAGGCCAGCTGGAGCTAATGGAAGATCCTGTCTCCAGGAAAAAATAAAAAAGAACTGGTAGGGATATTATATTATCTTTAAAGTAAAATCTTACCAGCCATTCTCTCAGATGAATAGTAATTGCCAATGACTTCATACTGAATGTTGACAGCTGGCACGGAGTTTGGGTGAGTCACCTCCACAGTCAGCAAAATTGCCATCAATAGGTTGACCACCTGAGAAAAATACATTTTATCATTTACATTATCAGAGACCAATCTTCCCCAAAATCTCTAGAAATTGTACTATACTTAAAACTGTCCCTGCAGTAACAAAGATATAAAATGGACTGAGATACTGAGATAAAACATGCAACTGCCACCATGAGAATAGTTTAAAAGTAAAATTAAGGAATCATTACAAACTACTCATGTTCATAGACATATTTCTTTGTATACTAATCTCAGAATTTGTTAATACAAGCTACAGTTAGTTCATCAAACACATTTACTTACCAGATGCCTGAAACTTCTCCAGAGTACCCCATTAGCTTACAGGATTTTCTAAAGCTCTGATTATCATCAATCTCTCTCTTTTGCTCTTGTACCTTTTCAGTTAATGTATTTCTACGAGCTCATCTAATACCCCAAACAGCTTCCAAACACTGGTCTAAACATCCAGGTTCTTAAGCCACTCCGTCTTTCCAGTCTGCCTCCAGCTACCTCACTATCGCCCCTACGCATTCCTCTTTACATAAGCTCCAGTGGCGTGGACAGGTTCCCCAATCTACCTCACAAATCCAATCAACGCAACTGTACTGACGTTGTACGTTTTTCAATGTTACATAAAGGTAATTCTCTACATTACCTCATTCTTTCCCCTCACCTGACCCTGATAAGCTGCCTGCAACCTTGGAGTGGTTGGATTGGATTCAGAGGCCCAAGTACAGGCCGCAATGTATTTGTAACTGAATTTCATCTTATTAAATTCTTGTCCATCCAGATTTTCTAGATCTGGATTTTGACATCCTATAAGATTGACTCTCGGGTTTCTAAATTTTGAAATACGATCAACAGGTAATAATCAGTATTGCCATTTATGTCACTAAGAACAGAACTGAGGACAAAGTTGTCAGCTGCCCCCTCTCACTAATCAGCAACCTTTGAATAAAAATGTTGATCTGGTCCAGAGGAACACTGTGGGTCTTTGCGAGGTATCTTGCTGAAATCCCATCATAGTATCTGCTGAATTTCCTTGTCTACCAGGGCTATAAATCCCATTTCTAAAGGAAATTCTTTATGCAGAACTCTAGTGAATCCCAGGAGGCATTATTGCCTGTGAATACTCAGAAACAGTCCTATTTAAAAAATTCAATATAGAGATCTCATTTAGGTCTATAGCTAGCCTTCCACAACTGAAATTCACAGAATCTGTCCTCCTCCTGTTTGTGGAAGTCCAAACATTTAGCACTTGCAAGGGCTTTACATCAACAATACTTGAAGCATACTTATCTCCTGTCCACTGTGAATGATGATAAGTAACACCTGAGAGACACATTTTCTTTATATCAGGTCAAGTTACTTTACAAGCACTTGGTAAGCAAGTAGACTACATTTTATTTTCAAGTTCTAGTGTATGAAAATCAGTTTGAAACCAATTCAGCAAACTCTTGTTTGCTAAACAAAATTGTCACCTTAGTAATTAATAAAGTTGTGCATGGCACAGAAAAATATTCATGTCAAGAAAAACACACAAACCTAACTAACAAATGAAGGAACTGAAACACCAAAAATATTAAGGGGCTTTAAATTTAACCTTTACACTTACTCATTTACTTTGTATGTATATGTATGTGTGTATGCATGCATGCCATGGTCCAGCTGTCTAAGCATTATTCTAAACACATATGACAGATAATTTAGTCTGGAAAATTTGTACTTGAGAGCTTAAAAACTTATGGCTGAGAACTCCGCTCCTATATAGGCCCTGGCAACTTTTGATTCCAGCTGACACTTCTACTAAGTTCCCTGTTGGATTTTTTTAATACATAAAATTAAGTGTAGCGCTACAATTTAAAATTATCTTTGAAATACCCTACTACGTACAACCTATTCCAGAATATTCTTTTTTTTTCTCTTTTCACTGTATTCAGGAAAGAAAGTTAAAAATCAAATTAGTAAAGACCTGAACCTAGTGATGTAGACATGTACAGAACACAGCAATATGCCAACACCACAGGCAATTGACCTACCTATATAGGAGCAGTCTTTAAAAGCCTTCTGCACACTTTATGTGAGCAAATAGCAGAAAGACAGAAAAGTATTACTTTTTTTTTTTATTTTGTACAAAGGAACAGTATGAAATCCATGGAAGCACTCAGGCCCTGTAGAGTTTTTATTTCATAGTCACACCTATCCCAGAAGACCCTAATGACTTGCTTGGGGGGAGAATAATCTATTTTCCTTAATGATAAATAATAACATCTTTACAGGGTACAATGTAATATTTTAGTAATTTATACATCCTGTGTTGGTCAACAAAATACTTCCATCATCCTATCATCCTAAAATGTTTGTTTTCTTGAGAACATTCAAACTCCTGCTTAGTTATTTGAACAGCTATAATCATCTGTGCAGGAGAACATTAACACTACTCCTATCTTGCTGCTTCCTGCACACTCCCCATGCCTTTCACAGCTTCTGGCAACCACTATTCCGTATATTAGGTCTATAAACTCAGCCTTTTTACACTCTAGGTAAAATCATGTATCTGTTTCTCTATACCTCGCTTACTTTACTCACTATCTTCGATTCCACTCACGCTACTACAAATCTAGATAGGATTTTGTCCATTATTGCTGAAAGGCAGCCCTTGTGAATGTATACTGCAGTTTCCTCATCCATTCCCATCAATGGACACCTCAGCTGACTCCCTGCCACAGTTACTGCAATAAACATGGGTGTGCAGCCTATCTTTCATATACAGATTTTGTTCTGTGAGTAAGCACCCACTAGTGTGATTCCTCGGCAACAGAGTTCTACATTTAAGTTGAGGAGCATCCATACTATTCTTCCAAAGTGGCTACACTTACATTCCATGAAGTACAGGTATTCCTCTTTCTTCACATCCTCGCCAGCATCTGTCACTTTTTGTCTGATTTATAGGCATTCTAACTGTGATGAGACAGTATTTCACTGTGGTTTTGGTTTCATTTTCTTCACAATTCATGAAGTATATCACTTTTGCATGTATTTTCTGGCCCCTGCATATCTTCTTCTGAGAAATATCTATTTAACACCTTTTCCCCTTTCAAATTGTGAGGCAGTTTTCAAGTATGTGCTGCCACTCTGTAGGTTGTCTACTCCCTGTTCTGATTATTTTGCAATGTAGAAGCTTTAATTTGCTGGAACGTTATTTGTGTCTTTTGTTGTTGTTGCCTATGCATTTACTACATTCTTGTACAAAAATTTCTTGTTCGAGACCTAGAGAGATAGTTCAGGGGGTTAAGAGCACTGGCTGCTCCTGCAGAGGACTCAGATTTGGTTCCCATACACATAAATAAATAAAAATAAAAATTTCTTGTTCAGATCAATGTCAGTGTTTCCCCTACATTCTCTTCTAGTAGTTCTAGTTTCAGGTTTTACAATTAAGTCTGTGAGAAAACTTAAGCTGCTTTTTGTATACAATGAGAACAGGGTCTAGTTTCATTCTTCTACATGTGGACACCCACTTTTCCCAGCATCATTTATTTAAAGAGAATATACTTGCCCAGATGTATATTCTTAGTATCTCTGTTGAAAATAATGTGGCTGTTGACAGTGTAGACTTATTTTTGAGTTCTCCATTCTGTTCCATCAGTCTGTATGTCTATTTTTGTACCAGTACTATGCTGTTTTGGTCACTACCACTTTAGATTTTGAAGCTGAGCAATGTGCTAAACCTCCAGCTTTGTTTCTTTTGCTCAGGACTGCTTTGGCTATCCAGTCTTTTGTGGTTCTGTTCAAATTTAAGGAATTCTTTTTACATTAAGTGAAGGATGATCAGCATACATTACATTTATAGATTACTTTGGGTAGTATAGGCATTTTCACAACACTAATTCTTCTGATCCATGAATACAGGGTACCTTTTCATATATTTGTAACCTCTTCAAGCTCTTTCATCAATGTTTTGGTTTTCATTGCCAAGGCCTTTCACCTCCTGGCTAAATTTATTCCTAGAGTTGTTTTTTTGTTTTTTTTTTTTTCCTTGTTTTGTTTTTATAACTATGGTAAATGCGATTGCTTTCTAATTTCTTTTTCAGATAGTTCACTATTGGTACATAAAAAAAAAACACTACTACACTACTGTTCTGGAAGCTGCTTTTACTAAATTTATTCTGACAGTTTTTTCAATTTTTAGGATTTTTCTATTATCTGGCTAGATCATCTACAAATATAGACATGACTCCCTCCTTTCCCATCTGCAAGTCCTTCATTTATTCCTCCTGCTTAACTGTTCCATCTAGGACTTCCAATTCTATGTTGAGTAGAAGTGAAAAAGAGGCACCCTTATTTGGTTGGGTCCTGATCTTAGAGGAAAAGCTAACTTGGTATGCTGCTAGCTGTGGGTCTGTCACATATGGCCTTTGTTATGCTGCAGTACTTTCCTCCTATAGCCATTTTATTCTTCATGTGAAGGGATGGTGAATCTTATCAAATGCATGACTGCATCTAGTAAAATGGTCATATGGATTTGGTTCTTTTTGAGACAAAAAGAGGCTCTCCCTGTAGCCCCAGCTGGCCTTGAACTCACTTTGTAGACCACCAGGCTGGCCTTGAATTCACAGAGATCCACCTGCCTCTGCCTCTGCCTCCCAAGTGCTGGGACTAAGGGTATGCGCCACCACATCCGGCTTTTTCATTCTACATTTCACATTTGATTTGTATGTTGAACCATTCTTGCATCCTTAGGATGAATCCCACTTGATCACAGTGATTTACTTTTTTAATGTGAGGTTGAATTCTGCTTACCAGTGTTTTTATTGAGAATGTCTGCATCTATGTTTAGAGAGTCATTGGCCTGCTGTAGTTTTTGTTTGTGGTGTGTGTGTGTGTGTGTGTGTGTGTGTGTGTGTCTTCACTGGCTTCACAGAATGTTTCCCTCCTATTCCATTTTTGATGAATAATTTGAAAAGACAATAGTGGTTCTTAAATATTTTGTACAATCCATCAATCAATCATCAGATACTGGATCTTTTTTTGTGGGGAAAACTTTTCATTACTGAGCCAACCTCACTAACTGTTATTAGTGTGCTCAGGTTTTCTTCTTTTCATGGTCCATCTTCTGATAGGCTGTGTTCAAGATATACCTAGTTCTTCTAGGTTTCCAACTCATTGACAGAGTTGTCTGAAACAGTCTCTTAAAATCCTTTGTATTTCTGTAGTATATCAATTGTTATCATTTCCTTTTCTGTCCAATCTTGAATCTCTTATTCTTTTTTTTAGCCTAGCCAGAGAATTGAAAACTTTCTGGAAAAAAAAAAAATCATCAGGCACAGTGGCTTAACACCCTGTGGTGGTTTGAGTAAATGTCCCTCATAGGCTCCAAGTACTGAACATTCTGTCCCCAGTTGGTGTTGGGAGGTTTTAGGAGCTAGGGCCTTGCTGGAGAAAGCAGGTCACTAGGGGCAGACTTTGAGTACATAGCTTGCCTACTTCCAGTCAGTCTCTCTCTCTCTCTCTCTCTCTCTCTCTCTGCTTTCAGTGCCTGCTTGAAGATGTGAGTGCTCAGCTTTCTGCTCCTGCCACCTACCTCTGCTGCATGTCTCCCTGCCATGATGAATTCTAATCACTCTTAAACCGTAAGCCAAATAAACTCTTCCTTCTATAAGCTGCCTTGGTCATGGTGTTTTATCACAACAGAAGAGTAACCAATACAGACCGTCTCAAACAAAACAAAACAAAATCACACATACAAAACCTCCAATATTTTTGTTAATCTTTTGTGGGGTTTTTTTTTCTTCTTTTTATGGTGGTTTTGAGACAGGGTCTCCCTGTATGTAGCCCAGGTGGCCTGGAGCTCACTATGTAGCCTCGAACTCATAAGAGATCCACCTGCCACTGCCTCCCCAGAGCTGAGATTAAAGGCTTGCACCACCACACCTGGCTTCTGCTCTAACTTTCTATCTCTTCTCTCCTACTGGCTTTGGGTTTAGTGTGCTCGTTTTCCTAGCTCCTTGAGATGTATCATTAGTTTGGGCTCCCTCCACTTTTTGATGCTGGTTCATTTGCACCTCTTTTCTCCTCTTAGCTGGCCTAGAAGTCACTCTGTAGACCAGGCTGCCTCAGCCTCCCCGGTGCTGGGATTGAAGGTGTGAGCCACCACACCCAGCTTATTTGCTCCTCTCATCACTGTTTTTGCTGAGTGTAGGTTTGGGCACTTTGTTAATTTCCCCCCCCCTCTTCTTTGCCCTACTGTTATTTGGAGAATGCTGTTTCATTTCCATGTTTGGACATGACTGCTACCATTCCTCCTGATACTGATTTTGGGTTTTATTGCACTGTGGTCAGCAAAGTTACTTAGTATCTCAATTTTGAAAAATTTGCTCATGCTTGATTTGTAGCCCAGCACATATATAAACCTATCCTACAGAATGGGAAACTTAAAATAAAAAAATTAAAAAACTTAAAAAATCACTGTGCCAGGTGTGGTGGTGCATGCCTTTAATCCCAGCAACTGGGAGAGACAGAAGGATCTATCTGAGACTAGTAGGAGTTCCAGAGCAGCCAGAAATACATGAGACCCTATCTTGAAAACAAACAAACCAAAATCACTGGGGTGGAGACATGGCTCACTCAGCAGGTAAAGGAGAGAGCCCTGCAAGTCTAACAACCTGAGTTCCATCCCTGGAACCTGCATTAAAAGCTAGATGTGGTGGTACACATCTAATCCCAGCACTCCTAATGTATGTGAGAAGGTAGGTGCAGACAGGAGATTCATCCAAGTACTCAAGGGCCAGCTAGCCTGCAACAGGCAACATGGCAGAAACTACAGGTGGAAGGCAAGAGCCAACTCCTGAAAGATGTCTTCTAACCTCCAGTCTTCTGACCTCCATAAACCTAAATCCCAAAGACTTGGGGGAGGGAAGTCACTTAGATCCTTTATTTAAAAAAA
>NW_008360297.1:2760483-2770376 GCF_000622305.1 Nannospalax galili
TATTGTACTGTTTTTTTCACAGCATTATTTTGCCCCAATCCAGTAACTTCTGAGACTATAATTAAAACAGTGTGTTTGCTTTAGGACACATGTAGGGAGGGGTTTTACAGGCAAACAAAACTATGCAGAGAACTGCCATACTTAAAGATCAAAACTGATCATCCTTAGAAAAGATTTCTTTTGTGGTTTACTACTATGTACAGTTACAACTGATTTACTCCTATTTTTTTTTGGAAGAAAAAAATTCATTTCAAAAATGTCTACTGGATGCTTCAAATGTTCTAATCAGTAAGTTAACTTTACAGATTAAGACTTCACCGGGGCTGGAGGGATGGCTCCATGTTTAAGAACCCTGGTTGTTCTTGCAGAAGACCCGGGTTTGAATCCCAGCACCCACATGGCAGCTAACAACTGTCCCTAACTCCAGTCCCAGGGGATCCGACAGCCTCTTCTAACCTCCTCGTGCATTGTACAACACACGTGCACTTACCTACATGCAGGCAATACATGCGTACACATAAAATAAAAATAATAAATAAAATTTTGAAAAAAAAAAAGACTTCATCATCCCTTTTTTGGTGCCCCCAGAGATTAAAGCTAGAGCCTGTGTTACATACTTGATGAGTATTCCATGACGCTGAGGATGATCTTGAACTCCTGATTCTCCTGTTTCTAACTCCCAAGTACTAGGATTACAGCATGTGCCACCAAGCCCAGGTTATGTGGTACTAAGGATCCAATCCAGTGCTTCATGCACACTAGACATGCCTCTATCAACTGAGCTATGTCACTAGCTCTTAGATGAGCACGCTATAGTGAGCTATACCCCTAGACCAGCAGGACATCTTATTGGAGTGAAAAAAATTTTTTTAAAAGATAATCATACTAATGTACAATGAGCACACAAAACAGTCACCTAGAAACTTTTCCAAGTACACAGTGAGGAAATTAGATCATCTGGCTGAGAAGCAAAGAAGTTTTACCATGAAAACATTTGAGCTGACCAATAAAAATCTGCCTGGAATTGGCAAAATATTAATGGCTGGAACTAGGTGATTAGTAAATGGGAGATTTTAATACTATTTTATCTGGCTTCAAATTATCTGGCTAAAAATTATCTGGCTAAAAATCATCTGGCTTCAAATTCTTTAATAAAAATTATCTGGCTTCAAATTCTTTAATAAATAATAAAGAAATCAAATTGAAGAATGTAAGAATTTAAACTTGAACTCATTCTAAAATCATTTACACCTCCAACTGGCCAATGTGCAGAGAACAGAGGTTGCAGAGTGTTCATCCCTGAATAGAACATTTATTTCAAAGTTTTGACTCCCAAGCTCAGGGATCATTACAAAAGAGGGGATGGAAAGATTGCAAGAGCCAGATATAGTGGATAACCACAAGAAAACAAGAGTTTTCCAGAGAGTTGGACAGTTACACATATGAAATCACAGCATTGGTGACAGCATGTACAAGTCCCATGCAAGTTTAGACCAAACAAAATCCCAACATAAACATGGGGAAGTGGGTAAGATATCCCAAGTCAACCTAAAGAACTTTTGGCAATACTGGTAGCTGCTGGGAGGGGGAAAGATAATCTCTTACAGGGATAGGACTCTTGGTATGTTGACCAGGGTCCAGTGGATGGATCCATGGGAACACAAATCAGACTCTATAGGCTGTATTGTTTATGTAGTGGTGTACACTTAATTGGGTTAAGGGCAATGAGGGGAGCATTGGATGGGGTAGGGGATCTAAATATCATCAAATTACATTGTATAAAAATCACAAAAATTCAGTAAGATTTTTTTTTTTTAACAATCACTTAATACTTAAGCCAGGCATGCTTCTTCCAAACATAAAATGTAAATACCAACTCTTCAGTGCACAGAACCGGTTCTGGCTTTCTCTGTCCCACCGAACTATTTGATACTATTAATATCTAGGGATTTGGTTTTGTTTTTTTCTGACAGCAACTCATGTAGCATAGGCTGGCCTATAGCCAAGGCTGGCTTTGAACTCCTGATCCTCCAGCCACCACCTCCAAAGTACTGGCATTGCAGGCATCCATCACCAATGCCTGGCTCCAAACAATAAATACTTTTGTATATAGGGGTATATAGGGTTACAGTCTCTTAAAACAGTACAGCAGAAGCCATTGCAAAAAATCAGAAACACCATATAGTAACTAACATAGTGTCTAGGCCCAGTAGAGCAGAGGGATGCATCTCAAGTTTCAAACATCACAGAATCACAAATCCAGGACATACTGTTCCTCCCACCCCACCCACAGACAAGGAACAATGTCCACCACAAAGTAGTTAAAGAGGAAATGGCATTTTACCTATTATCTAGTGCCTACATTTTAGTGGAGCTTAAGGTAGCAAAATGCACTATTTGGGTAAGGACTATTTAGAGGTAGCACACTCTAGTTACATCTCTTAAGTGCTACATGTCTCCCCACTAGCAGAAACTGTCTTCATACTGCTATAGTATTGAAGCTTGTACATTTCAGAAAGTCACCAACACTACAATACACAAAACAAACCCCTCTTGTCCACCCCTTAATCTGATTAGAATCTGGTATGGCTGCCCATCTTTCCCCCATCACTGTAAATTTCACTTTCCTGGCTGTGTTCCAAAGTTCTTTGTAATACCATCAACAAACATCTTAGGGGAAGATGCCAAGATCAAGACAAGAAGCAGGGAACTGCAGGGTAAGAAGAACACAAAAGTCATTGGGCCTGTGCTGAGCCCTGCCCTTCTCTATGTCTCTCAGAGCCTTTTACAACTGAAAACAGACAATATATCTCTTAAATTATTTAAAACACATCAACTGACAATTTATAATGTTCTACAGGGATGAGTTTACCCAAAGTAACACCTTTTCAAAACTGAAAGCAAAACGTAAAAAAGAATCCCTTTTCACACTAACAGCCTCAACTGGGCTACAGATTTAAACCCCTTGTTCCATACTTTGTTAAAAACAAGTCCTTAACACAGCTTTCCTCTCCCTATTTTGTTTCCTGTTTATCACTCCCACTGTTCATTTTCACAAGCTAAACCCAAAGCATCAAAAACCCAGCCTAACAAAGGGTGGGGTGAAATGCTGCCAAGGCATTTGAATGGCTCAAGTAGGTCTTTTTCTTCTTGGGAAGTTTGAAGCCCTTTGTGCATGGAGAGAATGCGGAGAAACAGATGAAGTTTGCAGGCAAGGATTCCGGGTTGCAATCCTATTTAAAAGCTAAGTGCGAAGGAAAGCCATCTCTGGAAGAAAAGGGGGGCGGGGGTGTTAAGTAAGGCTTGATGATATGGAAGATATGAATCAATCAACCCTTCGTGAATGGAAGACAGCTAAGAACAAACAGAAGAGATTAAAGACCCAGCCCCTTAGCAAAATGTCAAAGAAATGAGGAAGCTAGATATGCAATCCAGCTGATTGTCATTAACTGTTCCATGTCCACCCAGGACTGCAACCCACTTAAAATACAGAACACGGAAGTTTCTTAAAGGAACATGTGATATAATTATACAGTACCAGTAAGATGACTGAGTACAAAAGTACATGAAAACAATCTCAGCACAGCAAATAAAGCTGCACATTCAAGCTTTACGGTTGTTCTTTTCTAGGTTAAAGAGGCCTGACAGAAAAACAGGAATAACGCAGGGCTCCGATAGTTCCCTGGAGTGGACCAGGACCATCTGCCCGAAGAGGATTTTCAGCTGGTGTTTGTCCAGTTACTGATGACTTCAGGATAGTGGGTGGAGGAGAGAACAGAGAGAGAGGGGGGGGGAAGAGATCAGGATTCAATCTCTCCCTCCTTTGGCCCTTTGTATCAGCACTATACAGTATCACCAACGCTACTCCTCATCCCCACACGGCAACAAACATCAAAGGCATCCAAATAGCCAGGTCGACACGAAGTTCTTCAAAGCTTCAGCAAAGTTAAAGTAACTTAAACTACCTAAACAGAATCCGTTTTTGGAAGTGGCAGGCAAATTAAGTGCAACATAAACGGTTACTGGGAACTATGGTAAGAAATCACAAAAATAATTTCTACTGACCCAGCAACCAACAGGACCGTCCCATCTGGTGAAACAGAATCACACAGATGTTGGAACCTAGGAAATGCCAGCAGGGACACCCAGGCTCTCAATAAATTTCAAAAACGAAGCGGGTGTGCCATCTAAAAGAGGGATGCACCGGAGAAAAGTGCGTTAAACCCTGGCGAACGGTCTCGATGCCAAGAGATTATACCTAGACTCAAAAGGGAGCCTGTCCTGTCTGCCTAAATCACAGGCACGCCTTAACAAAACAAGCTCCAGGAAGCACTGGGCTACAACTGGCTTTCTCTTCCCATTTGGGCAAGACAATGTACGAACAGGCCGCATATATCAAGGTCTACTTTGTTTCGCTTGGGGAAGGGGGGCATTCCAGGGAGCACCGGGTAGGGTAACCCTACCGTTCCAATCCATCGCGGAAGTACAACAACCATCCAATCCAAGTAATTCCCAGGGCTCTCTATGAAAACCTAACATCCTTGTCCCAAATCCGCTTTTATTCCCTCAAATTCCAGACACGAAAAAAATGTCCCTATTCCTGTTCCTCTCCCGATTCCTGGGACGTCTCCTCTCGCAACGTTCCCAGACTCTCTTCAGAGAAAAGGAACCCCTAAACGCAGCGCCCCGCAACTTCTATGGCACGGCCCCACTCCCCACTCCCCAACCCCCGGACCGGGCAACCCGGCTTCGCGCGCATGCGCACTGGCCCGAGCGGAGCGGCCCTGTCCGCCAGCCCTTACCATGTACCAGGTCCCCAGGATGATCGTCCCGGTGCGGACATGGCAACAGCCGCAGCACCGGGTGCTGTAAAACCGGTCGCTGCGGCTTCGCTTGAAAGTCATGGACACCATCGGGAACCTCGCGGGCCTCGTTCTCGACTAGGCCCCTGACAAAAGCTTTCTAGTCCGCGGTTGAACAGACGACCCGGTGACGGTCTCCAAAGACAAACGACGCCTTCTCAAGCCCGCCCTCAGCCGGACCCCAGCCAACTCCTTCGCGCCTGCGCTCTGAGCGCCGAGAGCCGTTCTCGCGCGACCGCAATTTAGCGGTCTTTCTCTCCGCCTCCCGCCACACATACACCAATGGGGAAATGAGAAGCTGGAGGAATCCGGCTTCTGATTGGACAAAACGTAGAGATTGACAGCAGTTCCCGTCCAATCAAAAGTTCAACTCTCTCTGGCGTTGCTCGGGCTGCGAGATCGTGGCTCCGCTCACTGAGTCCCAGTAGTGTGGGCTGGCGGAGTTCGGCGGGTCACCCACCCCCAAGGCGAGGCCAGCCACGAGGACTTTAATCAGAAAAGGGAGAAACGAGCCTGGGTTGGACAGCAGATAGCGGGCACGGAGATCTGTGACGCTGTCTTGCCACGTTGTCTTTGTCACAGGACTGCACTGCTCACGTGGCGTGCCCGCGCAACTCCATTGTTGGACCGACCAGGGGCGTGCCTATGCACGTGCCTATGCGGGCGGAGCCTGTTGGGAACGGGCGGGGCTAAGCCTTCCTGGCCCGAAGTGCAGAGCTCCCCGAGGATGAAGGGTAGGATTTCAGCCCTTCCCCTATGTCTCTGAAGCCTACTTAGAGGCTACATAGAATACAATTCTACTCTGCTAAAGGCCAAGGGATTAAGGAAAATGGCAGCAGGATAAAGTGGAAAAACTGCTTAGCTGCTGGGTTTTTACAGATAATAGTGAGTTTTTGAACAGGGAAATTGTGAGAGTGAGGTACTCCGAAACCAGCCACAAAAATAGGATGTCTTTAGTGAGCAATAAGCCATATAATCTTAACACATTTTTCTGCAAATTCTGATTCCAGAGTGAACCTCGCCTTTCTTTGGGGTTCTGGGCAGGTCTAACACTTGCTCATTAGGCTTCGTGTTGAATCTTAACCCTCGTGGGAGAAAGCCATTTGACATGAATTTGGTAACTCATTTTCTGTTCCTACTTCAACACTAGAGTTGTGTGCTTTAACTTCTCTCCAGAACTGATTCTAACATCTTAAGATCCTCAACTAATGAGTCAAGAATATTTTTACTCGTGTTCATTTTTGTATTTGTATAGGACTTGGTGGCTACCTTCAAAAGAAATTTAAGGGTGCACCACAATATCAACTGTGGATACAAGACATAATCAAGCACTGAATATTAAAGGTTTCAAAGAACAGTGAGTAGTGTATGTTTGGGGAGGAGGAAGGTAACAGATGACGACAGCTCAAGACTGAAAACTTAGTCTACCATAATGTCTAAAAGTGATTAATGAAAGTATACCGTATGTGTCTGTTGTTTCAGAATATAGACCTGAGGCTGGATATGGTGGCACTTGCCTTTAAATCTTAGCTCTTTGGAAGGCAGAAGCAGGCAGATGTTTGTGAGTTTGAGGCCAGCCTGGTTTACATTTTGACTTCCAGTCAGCAAGAGCTACAAAATGAGAACCTGTTTCAAAAATAAATAAATAAAAACAAAAGAATATGGATCTGGGGTGGAGGAGATGGCTTAATGGGTAAAGTGATTGCCAGGCAAGCGTGAGGACCTGAGTTCAGATTTCCAGAATCCTTGTAAAGCACAACACTATGGCTTGACCAGTTTATAATGCCTGCTCTCTCACAGCCAGATGGGAAGCAGAGTCTGGGGAACCCTCAGAAGTTCACTGGCCTGCTCTTTTGGCCATGCAACAGCAAGGGAGACAATGAAAGACCCTGACTCAAACAAGGTAGAAGGGGAGGACCAACACCAAGTTTGTTCTCTGTCCTCCACACATACCATGTGGCATGTGAATGCCCACATTTACACAGATTCACAATCGAAGAGGGCCAGCTAGATGACTCAACAGGTAAAAGTGCTTGCCCCTCAAGCCTAAGGACCTGCGTTTGATCCCCAGGACCCACAGTGGAAGGAGAGAACTGACTTCCAAAAGTTGTCCTGTCACATGCACCTGCACTCACTCATATGTCATATACAAATAAGTTTTAATTTAAAGAAAGACTATGGAACTGTGTATATACTACAAAAGGGAATGTATTGTCTCAACTCTTACTTGATAATAAGCCACCCCAAAATTTATGGCTCCAAAGAACATACATTTTTCTATTTTTCATAAATTGGGATAAATTGGACACTTCTGGTTTGAAGCAATCCATTGAATTCTATGATCAGCTGGTGAACTCAGCTGAGGCTGGACAACCTAGAAGAGTCACACATCTTGTGTGGGTTTGATGCTACCTGGAGGAACAGCAGTGGCTTATCCTGTTTATGCTTCGGCATGTAGCAAGCTAGCACAGGCTCTTCTAAAGAGTTTTTGTAGGGTTTGCAAAAGGACTATAATGACAAGACCAACCCACTAGCACTTTTGAAGTGTTTGTTTTACATCTATCTATTACATTGGTGGACATGAGCCATATAGCTAAACCCAGATTAAGGGATGAAAACCTAGGCTCTTACCTCTTGATGGGAGCTACAGTTTCAGTGAGAAGAGAAATGAATACAAAGATGGGAAAACAAGGTAGTCGTAACCATGGAAGGTGGCCTCAAAACAAAGGAAGTCGAGAAGGTTCTGTGGAGAAGTGGGGTGGATAACTAAGGAGACCTGAGCTGGTAGGGAAAGGAACCAGTGGATTTTATTAAAAGCCTTTTAGTACAACTTTGCTTTTGGAAACTGTGTATTACGATAAAAATGATTGTTAAACAAGAGGAGGTAATCAACAGATTCCTAGGAATATCAAGTAAGAAAAAGGTTGGATGGCAGCCCTCAACCTTGTGAGGCTTTTAGGGTTGTAAGACTAATAAGTTCAACAGAGCAGTGGTGATGGGAGATGAATAGATTGAAGTAAAAGTGGGGGAAAGGAGGCACCAAGGGTGAATTTTTTTAAAAACAAGATGATAGGGGCTAGAGACAGCTCAGTCGGTACAGTGCTTGCCTGACAAAACCCTGGGTTCTATCCCTAGCACTGCATCACTTGGGGGTGTTAGAGGTAGGAGGCCCTAAAGGTAGAATTGGAAGTTCAAGACCACCCTCAGCTACGTAGTAAATTGGAAACTAGCCTGGGAAAATGAGACCCTGCCTCAAAAAACAAAACAATGAAAAAGAGAAAGAGGAAGAAGAAAAAGCTAGGATTGAAAGCAAGAAGGAAAGAGAACATAAATGAGAGGAGAGAAAAAGTATACTAACTAAAAGGAGATGCTGGTTCAGTACACGGCCATGTCAAAGCCCTAAACACAAATTAAGATTGGTCTGTGTGTCAGTTCATCTACCTTCCCATGCACCCATCCCATCCATCCATCCTTCAATAACATCAAAGTGTACTAATAATGACTACAAGTAAACAATTTAAAACACTAGGGACTGGAGAGATGGGTCAGCAGTTAAGTGCACTGGCTGCTCTTGCAGAGGACCCAAGTTCAATTCCCAGAACCCACATGGCAGCTAACAACCATGTGTAACCCCAGTTCCAGGGGAATGTAATACCCTCTTTTGACCTCGATGGGCATTGCATGACATGGGTGCACACATGCAGGCAATACACTTGTACACATAAAAATAAGGGACTGGAGAGATGACTCAGTGGTTAAGAACACTTACTGTTCTTCCAGATGACTGGGGTTCTATTCCCAGCACCCATATGGTGGCTAACAATCGTCCTTAACTCCAGTTTCAAGGAGGATCCAACACTCTCTCTGGCCTCTGTGGGCATTGCATGTACTTGGTGCATTTACATACATGCAAGCAAAACACTCATAGACATAAAATAAAAATAATAAAATGAAATTTAAAATAAATAAATAAAATAGCTGGGTGTGGTGGCACACACCTGTAGTCCAAGCACTTGGGAGGCAGAGGCAGACGGATCTCTGTAAGTTCAAGACCTGCCTGGTCTACATAGTGAGTTCCAGGCCAGCTGGGGCTACAGGGAGACCCTGTCTCAAAAAGACCAAAAAAAAAAAAAATTAATTAATTAATTTAAAATAAAATAATAATTAAAAGCTTAAGATGCTAGTCTAGGCTTGAATGTTCTTGAACCAAAAATTGCCTATTTTGTGATGTTAATCTTTGAGCATGCATTTTTTTTTTATTCTGGGTAGCATGACAGAAGTGCCCATAAATGCTGGCGTGCAAGTTCACTGGTTGCCTGGGAGAAACACTTCTGTGCCTGTTTGACTTGAGAGCTGCACTAGCTGTTTTTTTCAAGGACACCATTTTGACCTGAAAGAATGGCACAGGCAAATACTAATAATTCTGATATATTGTGCAGTTTTCCTGAAAATGAATGAAGTGAGTCAGTCTACCAGAAATGCAATCAGAGCTTTCATGTGGAAAGTTGGAATTTGGAAGAACTTGTATCCAGCACCATGAGCCTGACAGTAATAAAGATTCTAATGACAAGATTAGATTGGAAGTGAAAAAAGTTATGTGTTTATTATTCTTATGTGATGTCAATGTCTACTTATTTGCATAACTCAGTGATCAGCATTTGCCAAAAAACAAAGCAAAATACTATAAAAATCACATGTAGGTGAATGAGTCAGTTGAAAGCAAAATAGGCAGATGCATTTTTTTTTAAATTTTATGTATGTTGAATGTATTGACTGCATGTATGTAAGTGCACCCATGTTGTGCAATACCTGAGGAAGTCAGAAGAAGGCATCAGATCCCCTGGAACTGGAGTTATAGATAGTTGTTAGCTGCCATCTAGGTGCTGGGATTTGAACCCCAGTCCTCTGCAAAAGCAGCCAGTGCTCTTAACCACTGAGTCATCTCTCCAGCCTAGTTGATGCTTTTTTTTAAATTTAAAAAAATTTTTTTAAATTATTTATTTAATAACCACATACTTAGAAGAAGCATTT
>NW_008360297.1:2771014-2771439 GCF_000622305.1 Nannospalax galili
CACAGTTGAGTTAATACAGTTATACAATATTGAACTCAGTATAAGCCCTGTAAGACATAAAATTGAATGAATTTTTTAACCTTTAAAAAAGATCTCCATTTCATTTTAGAATATATTGTTCCTTGCAGACAGACTCATTGTTTTTGCTACTAACCCTGAGATGTTGGCGTTTGCATCTCTAATCTGTGTCTGATTATTACTAATCATAATCGGTTGCATTTGGATCCTTGGCTACTGTGTATGTCTATAAAGTCATCGGGCAGATTTCAATGGTATTGTTTATCATCTCTACTAATTAGCATGACGTAAATTTCCATGCTTCCTCCTCAAATATAATACACTTTTAAAAAAAATGTTGATTTTGTGTGTGTGTGTGTGTGTGTGTATCACACAGAACATCCCAAACCATCTCATTCGACTATATA
>NW_008360297.1:2771848-2772267 GCF_000622305.1 Nannospalax galili
CCCAGCACGATCATTGCTGGCTTTGCTTGGAGGCATGGAGGAAATGATTCCTCTATGTTGACCCTCCTCTTTGTAGACTGGACACTGATTCGAGTCCATCTGGTGGGGTCTCCTTGGCCTCCTTGATCAAGAGGACAGGTCATCCACCACCATTATAGGATATTTTGAGAGATGCTCATAGTCCCTTGGAACTAGTCGACCTAGGAGGGCAAGGAGAAAAAACTGTCCTTTAGGTCCCTCTGACCAAATTAGTATAGGCCTCAAAGGATGTCGGTTAAACATCCAAGAAGGTTAGTTCCACCAATTTGGTACTTTTAATTACTGTGTGTCATGTGGATAAATCTTGGGCAAAGGCCAGTTGTTCTCAGATAAACCTTACCTAGACATATATTTCTTGATCTGCTATGTATAATTTGTCA
>NW_008360297.1:2772588-2773463 GCF_000622305.1 Nannospalax galili
TTTCCATTATCCTGGTTCCTGTAGTTATGTCTGGATACATACTCACTTATCAGGGTTTGGTTCTAGGATCCACATATAAGGGCGAACATATGTCGATGGTTTTTTTTCTGAGTCTGTGTTACTTCACTTAGTATAACAGCTTCTAGTTCCATACATTTACCCACAAATTTCATGATTTCATCTTTCTTTACTGCTGAGTAAAACTCCATCATATAAATGAAGCACATTTTCATTATCCACTTGTCAATTGAGGGACACGTAGTTTGCTTCCATCTCTTAGCTATTGTGAAGAGAGCAGCAACAAACATGGATATACAAGTGTCTCTGCAATGGGATGAGTTCTTTGGGTATATGCCAAGGAGTGGTATAACTGGGTCAAATAACAGGTTCATTTGTCATTTATTAAGAGTTCTCCACACTGCTTTCCGTATGGGGTTGAACCAATTTCCAGCCTCACCAGCAGTGGATAAGTGTTCCCATTTCCCCACATCCTCTCCAACATTTGGTATCATTTGTTTCTTGATCTTAGTCTGACTGGGGTAAGATGAAATCTTAAGGTGGTTTTAATTTTCATTTCCCTAATTATTAGTGATGTTGAACATCTTTTAAGATGTTTCATAGCCATTTTTACTTCTTCTTTTGAGAACTCTCTGTTCAGCTCCTTAACCCATCTTTTAATTGGCTTACTTCTTGTCTTGAATCTCTGTTTTTTGAACTCGTTATATATTCTGGATATTAAACCTCTGTCAGATGGGTCGCTGGTGAAGATTTTCTCCCATTCTGTGGGTTTTCTGTTCACTTCCCTGGTTGCCTCCTTTGATGTACAGAAGCTTTTCAGTTTAATGAGGTCCCATTTGTTAATTCTTGCCCTTGTT
>NW_008360297.1:2774039-2774854 GCF_000622305.1 Nannospalax galili
AATATTAACTCTTCCAATCCACGAACATGGAAGGTCCTTCCATATTCTCGTGTCTTCCTCAATTTCTTTCTTTAAAGATTTAATATTTTCATTGTAGAGCTCTTTAATGTCTTTGGTCAGGTTTATTCCGAGATATTTATTTTTTTTACCGCTATTGTAAAGGGGAATGTTTCCATATGCTCTTTCTCTGATTAGTTGTTATTGGTATATAGAAAGGCTACAAACTTTTGTAGGTTAATTTTGTAACCTGCCACATTACTGAATGTGTTAATAATTTCTAGGAGTTTTCACATGGAATTTTTGGCATCTCATAGATATTATATCATCTGCAAAAAGGGATAATTTGATCTCTTCTTTTCCAATTATTACTCCTTTGATTTTGTGCTCTCGTCTTATTGTTCTTGCAAGAGTTTCAAGTACTATGTTAAAGTGGAGATAGTGGACAGCCTTGTCTGGTTCCTGATTTCAGTGGGAATCCTGCCAGGTTTTCTCCATTTAGAATGAGGTTGGCTGTGGTTTTGTTATATATGGCTTTAATTATGCTGAGGTATGTTCCCTCCAGTCCAATTCCCTCTAGGGAATCTATTGAGATGACTATGTGGTTCTTGTCTTTGAGCCCATTTATAGGATTTATGACATTTATTGACTTATGTATATTGAACCATCCCTGCATCTCTGGGATAAAGCTGACTTGATCATGGTGGATGATCTTTTGATACAGTTTGCAAGTATCTTGTTCAGAATTTTTACATCTATGTTCATTAAGGATATGAGTTTTTGTAATATTTTTATCATTCTTGAATAGAATCAACATT
>NW_008360297.1:2775191-2775747 GCF_000622305.1 Nannospalax galili
GTATCTTTCTGGTGTCTGTTGTGATGTTTCCCCTTTCATCTCTGATTTTGTTGATCTGAAGGTGCACTTTCTTTCTTTTAGCTAGCAGTCTGTCAATCTTGTTTATCTTTTCAAAGAACGAGCTCTTGGATTCATTGATTCTTTGTATTGTTTTCTTTGTTTCAATTTCATTATTTTCAGCCCTGATTTTTTTTTTATTTCTTCTTGTCTGCTGGGTTTGGATTTCGTTTGCTCTTGCTTTTCAAGTGTGTTGTGTTGAAACGTTAAGTCATTTATTTGTGCTCTTTCCAATTTTTTGATGCAGGCAGTTAGAGCTATAGACTTCCCTCTAAGGACTGCTTTCAGCGTGTCCCAGAGGTTTTGTTGTGTTGTATTGTCCCTTTCATTTAGTTCCAGGAATACTTTTATTTCTTTCTTAATTTCTCTTTTGACCCATTCATCATTCAGGAGTGTTTTGTTTAATCTCCATGTGTTCATGTGGTGATTAAGGCTTTCTCCTGTGTTCATTGTAAGCTTTATTGCATTGTGGTCTGATAGAGTGTATGGAATTATTTCA
>NW_008360297.1:2777432-2818548 GCF_000622305.1 Nannospalax galili
TGCGTCCTGCATTATCTCTAGAGGGTTTTCATTCTACTCCTCTAGAGGACTATCGGTATTTAGTGGGGATATATTATTTTGGTTTTTCATGTTATTATTTTTTCTCCGTGATTTTGACATGTGAATTTCTTTTGTAGTTTCTGACTCTTGTGTGGTACTCAGGCCTTCAAGTTTAGTTCTGCTTCTTTTTTTGAACTTTATGTGTCTTTGTGGTTTACTTTTTGGGTATGAAGAGCTGGTTCATCTAAGCCTCTGGTTCTCTCTTTTGATTTTATATTGTTGTGGCCGGACTGATTTTGTCTTCAGGAGTTCTGCGGTGGCCCAATTCCAATGTCTCTCTGGCTTTCTCCTAAGGTCTGGATCCCTCTAGGAAAGATTTTGGAATTTGGGTGTTGGACTGGCTTGGGAGCCAGGCCCAGGGAAGATGCTGGTCTAGGGCACCTGGTGGCTGTGCCACCCAGAGATGCAAAGGCAGATGGGGGCGGGAAGCGGCCCCAAGGACTCCTGGGGACTTCACTGAGGAGCTGGGTTGGTCTGGATGCAAAGGATCAGGAAGAGGTCAGCCCCATGTCTTGGAAAGAGGCTAGAGGGTGGTGCAGGCCCAGGGAACCTGAGGGAGTTGAGGGCAGGGCCAGGCCCAGAAGCAGTGCTCCTGAGGACCAGAGAAGGCACTGAGTTGGTCTTGATGTAGAGGAGCAGGAAGCAGTAGTGGTTCCCCAGGTGTCTGGCCCCCAAACAAGGAATGGGACAGGACCCAAACTAGGAGGAGAGACCAGTGGGGGAGATGGGAAGGTGAATGAGACTGGGGGAGTCAAGTTGTGGAGGGCTGCATGGACTTACCCCAGAGAGAGTCCTGTGGGTTGGAGAGAGGCCTGTGGGTCCTGCAGGCCCAGCAAAGCAGAGGGAGGTGAGGGCAGGGCCAGGCCCAGAAGCAGTGCTCCTGGGGACCAGAGAAGGCACTGAGTTGGTCTGGATGAAAAGGATCAGGAAGCAATATTGTTTCCCCAGGTGTCTGGGGCCCCAGGACAAGGAATGGGACAGGATTCAAACTAGGAGGAGAGCTTTTTAAATTTTTTTAGAAGCATTTCATTACAGCTTAAACATACTCAATAACAGTTTCCAGAGCAAAGATACATCTCATTCAAAAGTGGCTATAAAATTTTTAGGTTCACTGTTGAACCTAACAGCCACATACTTAGAAGAAGCATTTCATTACAACAGCATTGACATATTCAATAACAATTTCCAGAGCTAAGATGCATGTCTTTCAAAATTGGCTAAAATTTTAGGTTTACAGTTGAATTAATACAGTTATACAATATTGTACTCAGTATAGAGGTTTTAACCTTTAAAAAACATCTCCATTTCATTATTAATTAAGAGTTTCATGAAGAAAACTTAATTTTTAATGCAATTGACATTAAGATGTTTGCAAATGCATTTCTAATCTTTATATATCTGATTATTACTAGTCACAGTCAATTACTTTTTGAGCTCCTTGGCATCTGAGCATGGATATAAAGTCATCAGTTAGATTTCAGTGTTAATGTTTTTCATATCTACTAATTATTAAGAAGCAAATTTTTATGCTTTGAAGATCTTTTTAAATTTAATAACCACATGATTAGAAGAAGCATTTCATTACAGCTTCAACATATTCAGTAATACACTCCAGAGCAAGGATACATCTCTTTCAAAAGTGGCCTCAAATCTTTAGGTTCACAGTTGAATTAACACCACTATACAATATTGAACCCAGCATAAACCCTGCAAGACATAAAATCGAACAAGTCCCAAGCCCTCAAAGAAGATCTCCATTTCACTCTAAAACATGCCGCTTCCCACATTTTCAATGCTACTAACGCCTAGATGTTTGCACATATGTCCCCAATCTCCATACATCTGATGATCACCAGTCACAGTCAGCTACACTCGGACGCTTAGCACCCGGGCATGGACACAAAGTCATCAGGTAGATTTCACTGGCAATGTCCATCACCTCCACCACCCAACATGAAGTAAATTTTCATGCTTCCTCCTCAAACACAAGTCCTCCTTTTTAAATTTGTTGATTTGTGTGTGTGTGTGTGTGTGTGTGTGTGTGTGTATCATACAGAACTTCCTACACAGTCTTATTCATCTATATACCCACTTCCCAAATGGCACCCTCCTGTAGCCTCCCCCACCCACATACTGGAGCCCACATACTCTGTCATCCCTGTTACTGTCCTCTATGTTGTCGACACCCCTAGCCATTCTTCAGTGCTTCTCCGTCTGCTGAATCTAGTGAGCCTATCTAGAGATCCTTGTTTTAGGAAGATCAGTTGTTCCTCATCTAGCAGCAATCAGTTGTCAATATTCCTTTAGATAAGATTGGGGTCTGCTGTTCATTTTCCCAGATCTATGCTGGGTTACTGTCTGGGAGTCTCTTGAGCCACCTTGGCCAATAACTCAAAGGAAGGTATCACCTGTCTGGCATTGTTTCTTGTTATGTAGCCTTTAGTTATACATATGGACTCTTAAACTTTTTAATGTGAAATATATAGATGTTGGGAGACCCTGTCGTAAAGGTTGCAGTCTACCATGTCCAGATAGCTCTACAAGCTCGGCTCAGAATGAAGGACTCCCTTTCTCAGCAGGGGCTTCCTACTCTCTGCCTGATCTTATTTGGAAAGTGTCTCCAAGCACAGATGCCTGGCCTTATTTGGAATATGACCTTTGATGTAGTTCCCTGCAAAAGCTGCCCCTGGTGTGATAATTAGGCATTGCACTACAGCCAGTCAATCCCACCTTCTCTTTCTACATGATAGGGTCCCCCGCCACATGCAAATAAAGCATACTATGAACACCTATCAGGTAAAGCTTTGGCTGCCGTCTTCACCCTATATTTTCCCCCAACCCCCTTGAATAAACAAGCTGTCTCACTGAAGCTGACTCCCGGAAGGTTTTTTTCTGTTGTACTCACAGACATCCTGATGCTACTTACCTCCTCTGCTCCCTTTGTTCTCCCAGATCAGTGGCCAATGACCCACAAGGGAAGAGAGACCCACATATAATATATAATAATATGAAAGATTAATCAATTCCACATTATGACTGATCTTTTTGTTTAGTTTTGTTTTTTGTGACAGTCTTCCTGTAGCCCTAGCTGGCCCCTAACTGGCTATTGTAGACCAGGTTGGCCTCTTGCCTCTGGAGTGTTGGGATCAAAGGCTTGCGGCCACCATACCCAGCTCTCAGTTTACAACTGATCTTTAAGGAATTATGACTTCCTATGTTTTGACATAGAATTAAGAAAATTCCTAATCAGGGCTGAGGATATAGTTATATATGACATGTGTGAGGCTCCAGGTTCAATCTCTAGCACCGAAGGAAAACTAAAAGTCATAATCATATGAAGGATTGTAAAATATTTCTCATGTTTCTAGCTATTGCATATCCATGTGAGACTGGCTTTTCTTTTTGTATTTCAACCAAAAGAATATATCACAGTAATGTTAAGCAGAAGTGAGACCCCCAGCTGCTGTCTTCTACCAAGGTAAATGGTAAAACAGATCTGCAAATATAAAACAATGTCACCCTTATGACTTCAATAAAAATCACATTATTCTAATTAAGTCACAGCAACACAACAGCAGTTTTAAGGAAACTACACATTTTCCCAGCCTTAAATTACAGGTCATTTCTATGAACTTCTATACAATTGGAACACCTGTTTCCATTGCTATTCTAAAACAAAGAAGCTGTTCATAACAGATTTAATTGGCAGTTTTATGTGCTGTACTTTATTAATTATATATTTATTCTAAAGCAACTTAGTCATAAGCCAATTTTCCATTTCTTTAATTTGAACTTGTAGGAGGCATTATTAAACCAAAACTTTGTTCTTTTCCATTGAGCTACCTCCAGGCCCAATTAGAACTTTTAAAAAACATTTTTTAAAATATCTTTATTTATTTTGTGTGTTGGGATGGGGTCACATGCCATGGTGCCTGCGTAAAAGTCAGAAGATAACTTGTGGAGGTCAGTCTCTCTGCCCTTAGGAGTCTTGAGATCTAACTCAGGCTTTAACTCAGACTTGGCAACAAGTACCTTTACCCACTAAGTCATCTCACCAGCCTGCAATTAGAATTTCTTGGCTACACTAATCCTTTTGCATATCTTCAGAGTATCAGTACCTCATTGAAATCCTCAGAGCTGAATGTAACTCTAATTCTGGGCACACTCCCCAAACTATTTTACTTCTAAGATGCCAAGGTCATGGAACTGCTACTCTGGCTGGGTTTCCTGAGATTCCTGGTAAGTGAGGTCAAGCCTTGAGGGATCAACATCACTCCTGAAACCACAGGATAGCCTGACCTGGTGTGTGTGCCCAACAGCAGGGTCCACAGCTGCACCAGCGGAATCGGTTCTTATCTGTATTAGTAACTTTTTTGGTTGCTGTGACAATAATGCCTAACAACTTGAGAAAAAAAGGGTTTATTTTGTCTCACAGTTAAAAAAGTTCAGAACATCGTGGCAGAAAGACTTGGCTGTGAGAGCATGACTCAGCTAGTCACATTATACTGCAGTCAGGAAGCAGAGAGATGGCTGTGAGTGCTCAGCTCATCCTCTCCTTTGCCATGCCTTGATTCAGTCCTGGACCTCAGCCCATGAGAAGATGCTGCTTACATTCAGGGTGGATCCTCCTCCTCAGTTAAACTTCACTGGAGGCACCTTCACAGACATGCCCAAGGATGTATCTGCTAGGCAATTCTAATTCCAGTCAAGCTGACATGAGTAATCATCTGAGCCATCAGATCTGGCTGCCTTGCTGCACAGCATGTGATACAGCTGTACATGGTGGGGGGCTGTTGCTGGTGGCTCAGCTGTTTGGTGCTGTCCTGGGCCACAGCTCTCACACGAGATGACCACTCATTGGCCATGTGGGAAAGGCAGCTTTGCTTCCTGTGGCATCATAAGTGTGCAGTGGCTCACGTTTTTTAAAAATTTTATGTGTATGAATGTTATGCCTGCACGTAGGTAAGTGCACTCATGTCATGCAATACCCCTGGAAGTCAGAAGAGGCTGTTGGATCCCCTGGGACTGGAGTTACAGACAGCTGTTAGCTGCCATGTGGGTGCTGGGATTGGAACTTGGGTCTTCTGCAAGAACAGTCAGTGTTCTTAACCACTGAGCAATCTCTCCAGCCCCAACGTAACTTATTTTTTAATTTTGGAAAAAAGTCATTATTTTTCATAAAATTATTTATGTTAACAAGTATTGAATTATTGTAGTTTTTGAAACAATGATTTTATTTTTCAGAATTTTAATTTCTAATCAAGTATACATTAATAGATAACCCAGATGAAAGTTGATGTTCTCCATAATTTTTAAGAGTACAAAGAAGTTCTATCAAAAAATTTGAAAACCACTAAAGTCTTCCCTGACCTGTGATTGATGGTTATAGGTATCCCGAATGATGGATCTGGGGTCCTGAGACCTACCATCAAAAAACAGTTAACAGGAGGAAAGTGAATTTAGGAGTTTAAAAAATTCTCAACTGGGCATGGTAGTACACATTCCTATAACCCAAGTACTCCAGAGGCAGTGGTATGAGGATTGGGAGTTTAAATTTATCCTCAGCTACATTGCAAGTTTGAGGCCAACCTGGACAGGAGACCCTGTCTCGGAGAAATAAAACAACAGTAAGAGCAAACCAATAGCAACAAAAATTCTGATTCTATTTTAGTTCATTTGGGATGCTGTAACAAAATACCATAAACTGAGTATATTATAAACAATAGAAATGCATCTTTCACCATTCTGAAGTATAGGAAGTCCAAGCTCAGGGTGCCATTAAGTCTGGTGTGTGGTGAAGGCATGCTTGCCAGTCAACAAGTGGCACCTTCCTGTGGTGTCCTCACTGTACAAGGGTGCAAGACTAACCCCATCCACAAGGGTCCCATACTCTTGTAGATGGGAGGCCTAGTTACCTCCCAACACTCTTACCTTGGAAGTTAGGTTTTAACAATTTGGTGGGAGAGACCATTGCTCTGTGTTTAAACAATTCTGTGTTAAGTTTTAGTTTATTGACTCACCAGTTTGCCTACACAAGAAGCTTCTTGCTGGCATCTTATTTTCAATACTTATAAAATGGAAATAGGCTTTGCTTCCTAAAGAAGCTTCAATTGGAAAAAAACAAAAAAACAAAAAAACAAACAAACAGAAAAAAAACCCTCTCTCTGGTAAAGAGGAATGCAATGATGACCTGGAGTATTCTACCACAATTTCATTCCAGTCTCTTGAAGTATTCTTATCTGCTGATTACTTTGTCTAGTCAAACGTGTAGTTTCTAATTTCAGTTGCTCTGGAGTATTGGAAGAGTTAATTAGTAAGTATTGGCCAATCATCCTGAAGATACAAAATACTATGTAATTATCCTCATGGGAAAAGTACTTTGTATGCACTTGGCTGAAATCACCATTGGGATCATGTAATTACATCTTAGCCTTAAGGACTTGTGGGATAAATGTGGGGCATGGATTCAGCATCAACTTTTCTTTCTCCTTTAAATTATACAAAAGCAACAAACAGATGAACAAAGTAGTCAACTCAGTCTACAGTCAGTTTAGGTGCCTATATTATCCATAGCAGCAGGAAGGAAACCAGAAGAGGAGTGAAGGGAGAAACAACAGTGAGCCCTGAAGCCAGAAAATGCTTCTTTCATGAAGGATGTGTGTGTGTGTGTGTGTGTGTGCATGTGTGTGTATGTGTGTGTGTATTTGTATGTGCATGTGTGTGTGACTGCATGCCTGTTTATATGTGTGTGATGTATGTGTGTGCATGTATGGGGGCATAAATGTGCACATGTGTATGCTTATGTATATATGTGTACATGAGTATGCATGTGCATGCACGTGTATATAAGTACATGTGTATGCTCATGTGTGGGCCTGTGTGTGTTCTCAGTGAATCTGGTAGTAGCAATGTTCTCCTAGAAACAAATTTATTTCAAAGTAGCAGGAGAAATTGGACTACACAAAGAATTAAACAGGGACATTGAATGCTTTGCTTTGCAAGGGCTGCCATGACAAAATGCCAGGACTAAGTGGTTTAAACAGTGAACTTTAGAGTTTTGGGGACTTGAAGTCCCAGCTCCCAGTGTCAACAGGACTGGCTTCTGAGCACTGTGAGGAAGAATCTGCTCCAGCATCTTTATCAGCTCCTGGTAGTTTGCTGGCCATCTTTGGCATTCCTTGAAGTGCAGAAGCATCTTAACCTTCATGTCTCATGTTCTCCCTCTGTGTGTGTGTGTGTGTGTGTGTGTGTGTGTGTGTGTGTGTGTGTGTGTGTGGTCTATGTGTCCAAATTTCTTTTATGTAAGATCACAAGTTAAATTGGATTACAGTATATTGTCAACTTAATTATATTGGCAGTGACTTTATTCCTGAGGTTCTAGAAGTTAGGACTGCAACGTACAAATCTTTTGGTGGGGAGCAATTTAAACCATGACAGTATGTATTAAGGAAATGCTCTAGATATGTTTGGGCAGCTCCCTGGATATAGTGGGGCATCTCTCTGGATATAGAGGGGTGGCTCTTGCTGCTGCAGCAACAGAGTGCCTTTAAGCAGTGCATCTGAAGGACTGGACTCCCTTTAGCCTCTCTCCATAAAGTCACACTATTGCACTTTTTTAACTAAAGAATTTCTACATTTCTTTTAATTTGTGTGCATGTATGTGGGGGTATGCATATGATACAACACCTGTGTAGAGGTCAGAGGACAACTTATGGGAGTCAGTTCTCTCCTTCCACCATATAGGTTCTAGGGATTGAATTCAGCTTGTCTGTCAGGCTTGGAACTAAGCACTTTTACCCAATAAGCCATCTCACCGCCATGTTTTGTTTTGTTTGAGAAATGGTCTCACTATACAGCTCTGACTGATCTGAAACTCACTGTGTAGACCAAGCTGGCCTAGAACTCACAGAAATCTGCCTGCCTCTGCCTCATTAGTTCTGGGATTAAAAGCATGCAGCATCATGCCCTGCCATTGTGTTTCTAAAGTAACTTCAAGTAATTTTGAATAGCCATGCCGTCAGCTGCCTGTACAGCTTCTTCTCTTTGACTTCTGTTAAGGACTTCTTACTTCATTTTTATCCTTCCTTCCTTCCTTCCTTCCTTCCTTCCTTCCTTCCTTCCTTCCTTCTTCTTTCCTTCCTTCTTCCTTCCTTCTTCCTTCTTTTCTCTTTCCCAAGACTAGATCACACTCTAGTCAAAACTGCCCCAGAATTTACTGTGTAGCCCAAGTTGGCCTCTAACCCACAGTGAACCTCCTGTTCTAGCCTCTCAAGTCCTGGGATTGCATGAGCTACCATGTTGGGTTTCATTTTGACATTTTTGTATGAAGTAAACTCCAGGCATGTTTCCAAAGTCAAATCTGCAAAACAACATATATGCAGACATCGAGTTTCTAACCCCTACATAACCCCTAGTTTCTGTACTCTACATTGATCCCCCTCTCCCTTATAGCTATTGTTAAAATTAAGAGAATTTTTGTTATGAGCATGTGTGCACTCACGTTCTTCATTCTTATTCTTAGACGCTTCCACACTTAACTGCTGCCCATCTTGATTTTTTCTTTTTTTTTAACTTTTACAAAAACATTATTGAGAATTTCATACATGCATATAAGGTGTTTTGATCAAATCCATGCCCACTCCCTCCCCTCCAACATTCCCCCTTTCTGAAGAGGTAACCCTAAAATCTTTTAAGGATTAGATACAAACTCCCAAATACTTTTGACATTTTTGGCCTTTGAACAGAGTGTGTTGCTAAGAGGCCTAAAGACATTTTGACTTTTAGCCAAGAGACTGGCTACATTTCTTTGGGGCCTTTTTACCCTAACTGCCTAGCCAGTTCTTACCTCTGATTCTTATCATGCCATCCTCTGAAGGGGTTACCCAAATTGTCAATAGGGAATAGGGACGCTGACCGCTCTGGCTTCTTCCAGGCTACACAGGGAAGCAGTGTGAGGCAATTGGAGTACCCCTTCAGTGGATCTATCTAAAAGACTCCCAAATTGCATAACTTTTGTCTCTAAGGGAAGAAGAAAGTCCTTGAACCATGAATGGGAGATGTGAAGGAGAAGTAAAGGCAAGAGTAATTAGCATTACAAGTTCTAGACAGGGAACTAGAGAAAAGTCAGAACAGGGCAATTTTCAAATGTTCATATGAGAATCCATTGGAATTCCTTGACAAGGGCTTCCAAAAAGCATGCCTCTATTGGGTTCTTCCTCATTTTTCTTTTGTTTTCCAAGGCTGAGGCTGGACTAGTTGGCTGGGAATAGTGGCTGGAAATTCAGGTGAGGTGGCATTCCTTTAATGAATGAGCATAACTGTCAACAAGTCCAATTGTGACTATGTTTAGCAATCAGGCTCAGCCGAAGTCAAGATCCATCTTGATTTTTTCTAATAGTATATTCTACAGATCACACCATCATAGTAAATAGAGATATTGTTCATTCCTTGTTTATAGTCATATAGTAGTCCATTGTGAGGACACACCATAGTTGGATACAATCAGTCTCTTATTGATAGAATTTGTTTCCAGACTTGCTGTTACAAATGTTGCTACAATGAAGATTCTTACTTTTCAAACTTTGCTTTTATGTCTTTGGCTTCTAGTTTTCAGTTGTCACAAGTGTTGAAAAATATGATCTAAGCTGGGCATGGTGGATACTTTTAATGCCAGCACTTGAGAGGCAGAGGCAGACAGATTTCTCTGTGAGATAGAGATAGAGGCCAGCCTGGTCTACATAGTGAGTTCCAGACAAGCAGCAGCTTCAGGGAGACCCTACCTCAAAAAGGCCAAAAAGAAAAAAGAAAAAGAAACATATGATCTCATATTTTCTGCTGGTTCTTTGAACTGATTATTTCAGCCTTTTTGTCACTGTTCTGCTCAATTTGAATATTAATCTCTTGCTGAGGAGTTTTGGTGTGGTGGAGGTCTCTGACTGGCTAGATTAGAGAGTTCACCAGAGCTCAGGTTGCCCAAACTTACCATCTGTCCGTTCCTGTAGCAAGCCTCTTGTTTGGGTTACCACCCTCAAGTGCTGTTATAGGACCCTGAGAATCTTAGCTAAGTGCTATACCACTGACCTCTATCTCCAGACCACCCCTCTTTTTGAGACAGAATCTCGTGTAGTCCAGACTGGCTTCCAATTCACTATGTAGCCAATGGTGACTTTGAACTTCTGATTCTCCTGCCTCCACCTCCCAAATACTGTGATTACAGGCATGTATGCTACTATGCCTAGTTTTATGGGGTCCTGGGAATCAAACCCAGGATTTCTTGCATGCTAGGTGAGCACTCTACCAACTGAGTTACATTTCCAACCCCAGCCCCTCCTAGCCTCTGGCATCCCCCTCTAGATGCAGAAATGGTGCCTCATAAAGCTCCATTCATGTGGCTCTCGGTGTGAGGACACAGAGCTCACTTCCATTACTTGTCATGAGCACACTCCGGCTGGTTTTCCTCAGTATCTGTGTGACTTGTCTTTCTGTCTGGCTAGAGTGAACTTCTGGATAAACTGGACATGTTTATGTATCTTCCTATTTATCAAACCACCTAGCACTAAGCCCAGCTTAATAAAATATTTACTGATGGATTAGCAATCCGGAAATGGGGTCACTGACCCTGAACCACAGAAAAAATGGGTCATTTAGACTCATAATAACATCTGTTTTAGAGTTCTGCAAGCCTAACTTTGGGCTTAGGCAACTGGTGCTAGTATTGATCATTTAAGTGAGAACTTTTTTTGACAAAGGGTGTTTCCCGAAACTGGGTGTCTAACTGCCCCTGCTGCCAATGTCAGTTTCACACTCCCTAGAGAGACTTGGCAATGAACAGTTATGTCAGGAGCCATAGGCAACTCATGCCATCTGTAAAGGCCAGAGTGGGAGTTGGATTAGTCATGTTTATGTAGCCTCAGAGCCACCCAGGCTCAGGTGTTTCCCAGAGGACACAGTATGTTTCTGCAAGATTTTAAACACAAGACCTCAAACCCATACTTGAGGAAGTCGTTAACATAAGAGTTTGAGTAACTGAGTTATCCTTGACAGGGCCCTCCTAAGCCCACTCACCTTCCTTCCATTCAGTCACTAATAAGTAATTGCTCTTCAGCGACTCACCGAATTGTTTATGTACTGTGCTGCCCTTCTGTAGGCAATTAGAAATGAATGCAAAATCTCCCACACAAAACAATAGTGAAAACACCCCAAAGACAGTGACTTGAAAACAGAAGACTGAGCTTAGCATCAATAGCTAGTGAGAAAGCCATGAGTGGATTATTTATCCACCTTGTCATTTCTGAAACACAGGAGAGGAACAACACGGTGTCTCTGTCCCACCATCCAGAGGATCCCAGACTTGATCCATGTCTCCATGTTCTCAACCCAGAGGGTGGGACAAGAGCAGCCTGTGCAGGGTCTTCAAGTCTTTTGTGCTCTGAGCATGGACAGTTGAAGTTGGGACATGCTACGGTTTGTGTGGCAATGTCAAGGAGTAATAGGACCTTTAAGAGGTGGGGCCTGTTGAGTGGTCATTGAGGGCACTGTCCTTGGAAAGGATTAAGGTAGTTCTCATGGGACTCTGATTAGTTCCCAAGAGGGTTGTTAGAGATGGCCTCTGGCTTTCTGTCTTACTATGTGATCAATCTGATTCCTGTCATTGTGATGGCCTTACCATGGGCCCTCATCAGAGCCAGGCATGGCTGATATTATGCTTTTGGACCTCCAGGACTGTGACCTTTACAAATTATCCATCCCCACATATTTTGTTACAGCAGTGGAAAACAAACTAACACCAATGTAGCTTATGAACACAGCTAATGTTAGGTCTAGAGTTACAGAGTTTAGAATTGCTCTACTGGCACAGTCCCAAGTTCTCTGATTCCTAAACCAATGACCTAGTATGTGGCCCAAGACAGTTCTTTATCCATTGTGGCCCAGAGAAGCCAAAAGGTTGATTCTTCTGTTCCAAGAGAACTTTGGAGTGGAGACCCAGTCTTGAAATACCTGAGGGTAGTAGGAAACCCTCAATGTCTCCAGGTCCTAAAGAGGGCAGGAGGGTCCAGTGGCAGTGGGGGTCAAGTACTGTCCCTAGAGGTCTGGGCCTGGGTACAGTTCCAGTTCTATTTTCAACTCACAGAGTGACCTCGAGTCAGTCCCACCCTCCCCTAGAGCCATACTTTCCCTATCTGTGCAGTAAGGAGTTGAGCTAGGAAAGCCTAGAGTTCCTTCCAAGTCTGAGGTTTGAGGCTATTCTCCAGCAGCCCTTTTCTTTTCTTCCTCTTCCACTCAGTCCTCCTGTTCCTTTCTCCATTTGTGGAGATGGATGGCTATAGTTCTTTTTCTAACTGGGCTTGGCTATTGATTGATCTGGAACCACAGTTTCATCAGTAGACGCAAAGAGATTTGACAAGGCCTGCCTGCGGACTCACCTGCTCTGACAGCCCTGTCTTCTTGGGGTGTATGTGGTATAAAGTCCCACCCATGAGACAGCTTGGTGATGCTCAATGATCTGGGCCAGGCCCCTTCCCTTTACCATTTTATGGGGCTCATCCCTTACCTGTCCAGCTATGGTCTCACCTACAGACCCACCAGACTTCACAGAAGCCACCAATGTCATCAGGTGTGATGATTTCTTTATGCATCAACTTGATCGAATGGCAGTTCACCTATTCAAACACTAGCTTGGGTATTGTAAAGGATTTTTTTGTAGATAAGATTAAATCTCCTAAACACTTGACTTTAAGTAAAATAGATTATTCTAGATAATCTGGGTGCACCTGATTCCACTAGTTGAAAGGCCTTAAAGGCCAAGGCCCCACCAGTGGAGGATAGACAGCCTACCTGTGACAGCATTTTCAGCCCACACCATACATTTTCAGCCTGCTCTTCCTGGTAGCTACCCTGTAGATTCAGATCTGCCTAGCCAGTCCACACCAGTAGAAATCAGTTCTTTATAATCATCCCTTAATGCTACGGACCAGCCCAGACCGGAGAAGTTCAGTCCGACGGGAGCAGGGTCCCCAAAGGGTGGACAAGGATTCGGCTAATGACAAACAGACAAACGCAAAGGAGCTTGATGAAAGTCTGAGAGCAATTTTGCAGCTGCAGAGCACAGATTATAAATTACAAAGTTACATGGTTACATCAATAAGCCATTGTTTTACAGTTTAACCATTTTTTAAGAGTTCTGATTCCAGAGACAAAAGTGAAACACAGGTGAATCGAAATACATTGTCAAACATTAACTAGTGCTGAACAGAAAGTTTGTTTTTCATCTTGGTGAGTCACATTAGAGAACTTTAAAATTTATATTTTGTGGTTACACGGTGAGCTGACCTCAAAACATTGTTGTGCTTTCAATACTAGCTCTATAATTATTAATGGTTCTATATGAATTCCAGGTGATTCACAATAATGTTGCTTTATATCTGCCTTTTATTTTTCCCTATTCATTAATATGTTCCGAACCCCAACTTACATCAGTATCCCATTCTAATCCTGTAGCTCTCATGAAATCCTTCCAAGTATGGGACTTATAAACATAACTATTTCATCTTACTAAAGTCGGTGATAACAGTGCCAAAGACACCAGGTGCTTTCTGAGGCCCCAGACAGCCCAAGATACAGTGACAGAAAAATAATAGCAAGTAAAAGCATGCCAAGTACACTGTATGTTTTCAGCACAACCAATTCCAAGAGGCAACCTTCGTTGAAGTTCCAGCCTCAACCCACGGAGGATCTCACAGGGGCTTCATTGGAGATGGCGTGTCAGTGACACTTGCCTCCTCTGACGTGCAGATGATCCTGTCTCCTGCCCCTCTAATGTGCAGAGGGTCGTGGCACCTGCCCCCTCTGATGGGCACATGGTCGTATCACCTGCCCCTCTGACATGCAGATGGTCATGTCACCTGCCCGCTCTGATGTACAGATGGTCGTGTCACCTTCATTCTCTGACGTGCACATGGTTGTCACACCTGCCCTCCTTGATGCACACATGGTCGTGTCAAATGCCCTCTCTGACATGCAGATTGTCGTGTTCCCTGCCTCCTCTGACGTGCAGATGTTCGTGTCACCTGCCCCACTGACGTGAAGATGGTAGCGTCACCTGCCCCCTCTGACGTGCACAAGGTCGTGTCTTGCCCTTTTAGTCATACACATGGTCGTGTAACCCGCCCTCCCTACCATAAGGATGGTCATGTCGCCTACCATCTCTGACGTACAGATGGTCGTGTCACCTGCATTCTGTGACATACACATGGTTGTGTCACCTGCCCTCCTTGATGTGCACATGGTCGTGTCATATACCCTCTCTGATAACAGCCAAAGGCACGGCATGCTCTTTTAACACAGCCATCTCCAGGAGGCATTCTTCCTTTGAAGTTTTCTCAGCCTTGACCTACGGAGAGTACCTCACGCAAGCTCCACTGGAGGTGGCGTAACACCTTAATACATGAGTCCATTTCTGGTTCTGTTTCTCTAGTGGAAACTTGACTATTAGTTATAGTTGGTAGGTAGCATCTCGTGTGATGTGTACCCTCCAGGTCATTTCTAGAAAACATGGAACGAAATGCAACTTCTCTAGTTCAGGTCCTTGTGACCTAGACAACAGAGGTGGAACATTTTTCTAACTGGACAGAATAAATTTTCCCTACTCTCAACCACGTTCTAAACAAGAGAAAAGAAAGTTCCTGAATTCATTTGCTTTGGGAGTTTTTAATGCCTCACACCTTGAAATCCTTTGTAAATATATTTTATGCTGTAAAATCTAAGTACATATTTTTCTTTCTTCCTTTTTTTTCTTTTTCTTTCTTTTTGTTTATTTATTTTTTGGTGTTTTTGAGACAGGGTCTCCCTGTAGTGGGGGCTAGCCTGGAACTCACTATGTAGACCAGGCTGGCCTTGAACTCAGAGAGATCCACCTGCCTCTGCCTCCCGAGCACTGGGACTACAGGCGTGCGCCACCACACCTGGATTTTTTTTCTTTTTCTGAGATAGTGTCTCCCTATAGCCCTTGTTGGCCTGATACTCACTATGTAGACCAGGCTGTCCTCAGTCTCACAGAGATCTGTCTACCTCTGCCTCCAGAATGCTGGAATTAAAGTCAAGTGCCACCATGCCAGGCTCTAAGAACATCTTAATGGGAATGTAGTATTTCACCGTCACCATGCTATTTCTGAATGTTTAAAAGCAAAACCAACAACAAAGTTTAGTGAGTTGTGCAATTATCCTGGAGACAGAAGGCCCCTGCATCTGGTAGCTATGGCAAACCTGCACATTAGGAGAGTAGAAATTTTGGCCAAGTACAGTAAAAGAACCCGGAAGCCTTTCCCTTTTTGTTTTCAAGATCTCAACTTTTAAGCATCTCTCTCTCTCTCCACTCCATAAATATCAACTTGCCAAGCACCTGGAACTCTAATTTTATATCAAATATTGCAAGTGACATGAAGCTTTGTTCCTGCTGGGTGAGCAGGGGAGGGGGAAGATGTGTTCATCTTTTTTGTCTAGTTCAGAAAGCAGATTATTTTCTATGCAGAATCTGAGATAAGAAAAAGAATCCAAGATCCTGCTGGGTCTGGGTAGAGGGGAGGGGATAAGGAGTGGGTTAGGGTGGGGAGGAAAGGGGTATCAGTGAAAACAAAATGCAAGACATCAAAGTTTAAAAAAATAATTTATTTACTATATTTATTTTATGTGTATGGGTATAGTGCCTGCTTGTATGTAACGCACATGTGTTGTGCAATGCCTGTGGAGGTCAGAAGAGGGCCTCACATCTCCCTGGAACTGCCATGTGGATGCTGCAAACTGACCTGGAGTTCTCTTCAAGAGTAGCCAGTTTTTTTAACTGTTGAGCTGTGTCTCCAGCACCCAAGACATCAAAGTTTACCTGAGGCTCTGCTTCTGGACAGTTCAGAGCCATGAGGGTCAGGGCTACAGTGAATATGAGACTATGAAAGAGGTCTCTCTGGGATGCAGCGAGGAAGGAGGGCTCAATTGAGGTGTCAGGAACCTGATCAGCATTAGCCTGCTGGGTACAGCAATTCCTCCTTCACTCAGGGTGCCCCTCTTCTTCTGGCTTCTGACCAGTGCTCACAGTAAGAGGGGCTGGCTGCTTCATAAAGGAGCTATCTATTGCCCACCTCAGCATTCAGCCTTATGTCGTGGGCAGCTGCCAAGGGCCTGTCTTGGCCTGGAGGCTAGGCATCTATCTGCTCAGGGCATTAGGTGATGAGGAGTGTCTCTGGCCTCTCCCCAGGCATTCTACTGTACACTTTGATACTGACTCATCTTTTTCCTCCCTACTTGAGGTTAGGCTAAGGGAACTGGGCTCTGGGAGGGAGGCACACTGACCTTCAGAGGTTGGCTGGGGCTCCGGTGCTGGAGACTTTACAGCTAGTTTCATGGTGTCTTAAAAACTGAGAGTGCAGCATGGTGCTTTTAACTGGCCTTTTGAAGATTCTGAAAGTTGAAGGTGAAAGGAAGAGTAAAGGTTAGGGAGAAACACAATGTAAGTTTGCAACTGGGATGATAATTTGGGGAAAATATTAATGTGCTTTTCTCTTTTGTCTTTCTATGTGACATATTCTCTGAAATCTTCCGACACATTCTTTTACATGGAAGAGATTAAGATTGTTCTAGAAGCCAAGCATGGTGGCATATGCCTTTAATCCCAGCACCCAGAAGCAGAGACAGGTGGATCTCTGTGAGACTGAAGCCAGCCTGGTCTACATAGCTAATTCCAGGCCAGCTGTGGCTACAGGGAGACCCTGTCTCAAAAAAAAAAAAAAAAAAAAAACCCAAGAAAGTCTAAAAGAACTTCAAAAGAAAACATGAAATTTTACTTCTGCGTATTCAAAGTAAGAATTCTATAGCTTTGTCAGTTCATATTTGGAATACAGGAAAATTTATAGTCTGATGAATTTGACTTAAATACACATCTGTGGAATGACCAGCACAATCAAGACAGTCAACACATCTGTCACTCCCTGAAGTTTCCTTGCTCCCCACTTGGTTACCAGGAAATTCCTGAAATGCTTTCAACCATTTTATATGAATTTGCGTTTTCTTTTTTTTTATTTATTTATTTATTTATTTATTTATTTATTTGTGTGTGTGTGTGTGTGTGATATTGCATGCAGTGGGTGTAAGTGCCCCCATATCATGCAATGACCACAGAGAACAGAAGTGGGTGTTGGATCCCCTAGAAATGGAGTTATGAATGGTTGTTAGCTGCTATGTGTGTGCTGAAATTTGAACCTAGGTCTTCTGTAAGAACAGCCAGCGCTCTTAACTGCTGAGCCATCTCTCCAGCCCAAATTTGCATTTTCTAAACTTTTATACAAAGTTCTATAGAATTTAGATATTTTGTCTGCTTAGTTTCACTCTGTAAAATTGCTTTAAGACTCATCTTTGTTGTATGAATCAACAGGTCGCTTCCTTTTATTGCCAAGTGTCTATTCCATTATGTAGATACAGCACAAGCAGTTCATTTACCAGCTCATGGACATTTGATTGTTGCCAGATTTTGACTCTTACAAATAAAGTTGCTGTGAATGGTGACATAAAATTCTTTGTGTGGACATATGCTTCTGTTTCTGTCTAGAAGATGCTTGGGAATGTAATGACTGGCTCATAGCTAGATGCTAAACCATTTTACAAAGAAGTTATACAATTTACTACTCCCGCCAACAGGGTCTGTGAGTTCCAATTGCTCCACATCCTTGTCCACACTTATTATTACTAATCATTAGCCACTTTAGTAAGTGTACAGGATACTTCATTATAACTGCAGTTTATACTTCTTGAATGACTAGTGACATTCAAACGAGATTTGTAGGAAGACATACCCAAACCAGTCTGTCTGTGTCTTGGGAGATGATTTCCTCAATTCCTCAAGCAAAATATTATAGTAGTTAGAACATGGATGTGGTGTGTGCATGATGGCATGTTTGTAAAGTGACTCATTGTAGTGATGTTTGTAGTAACAGAAAGATGAAAATCCCAGTGTCCATTCATGGAGTCCTACTCAAGTTGATTATAGTACAATATTTTATGTGTATATATTACACACACAATCATTTTATATATATATATAGAGAGAGAGGAATTGTTGAGACTGGAGAGATGGCTCAGAAGTTAAGCTCACGTGCTGCTCTTGCAAAGGACCCTGTTTTGGTTCCAAGCACCCACATGGCACTTCACAACAGTCTGTAACTTCAGTTCCAGGGTATCTGACACCCTCTTCTGGCTTCCATGGACATCAGGCATGCATGTGATACACATACAATAAAAATAAATAAAATAAAATAAAGAATTGTTTCTTGCTGTGTTTGGTAAACCCAGAATCTGATGGAGAAGTCAGCAGGCTGGAGCCTCAGGAGAGAGTCACACTTCAAAGCCATAGGTTTCAAGCCTCTAGATCCATGAGGCTGCCAACATTGCTTTTCAGGCTGCAGGTTATCTGATGGCAGAATTCTCTCTCTTGCTTGAGAGAATACAACTTTTTGTTCTATTCTAGCCTTCAAATGATTGAATAAGATGCCTCCACCTAATGGAAGGCAATCTGCTTACTCAAAGTTTACCAACTTAAATGTAAATCTCAGAAATATTTACATAGAGGGCTGGGTACAGTAGTGCATGCTTTTTATCCCAGTGCTTGAGAGGCAGAGGCAGGTAGATCTCTATGAGATTGAGGCCAGCCTGGTTTACAAAGTGAGTTCCGGGCCAAATGGGGCTATAGGGAGACCCTGTCTGCCCCCAAAAAAGGGGGTGTCTAGAGAGATGGCTCAGTGATTAAGAACACTGACTGTTCTTGCGGAGGACCCAGGTTCAATTCCCAGCACCCACATGGCAGCTAACAACCGTTGTAACTCCAGTTCCAGAGGAATTCGACATCCTCTTCTGACCTCTGCTGACATTGCATAACATGGGTGTACTCACATGTATGCAGGCAATATACTCATACACATAAAATTAAAAATAATAAAATAGTCTTTAAAAAAAAGATATGCCTACATAGAAACAACCAGAAAAACATTTGACCAAATACAACATCTGGGTATCCTGTGGTCTAGCCAAGTTAGTACAAGACTAACCATCCCAGCGATGCATGGAATACTAGTCAACCATTTAAAATGAAAGACATTTTTTGTGTATTGAGATGAATATATCTCCAAGATACATTAAGTGAAAAAAGACCACATATAAAATGTGTAAAATACGCTATTAGTATAAAATATTTTTTGAAAATAATATATGGGGTTATTATGGTTGTAATGAATTGTTATGGGGAAGGAGGAAGTTGCTTAGGGAAAGGAAAATGAAGAGGTCAGAATTAGGCGTGTGTATAGACTTGGCATCCCAGATCTACCTATCAAAAATGCCTTTGCACCCAAGAGCTGCAGGATGGGGACAGGCATTAGAAGCAAAGGCAATGGTGATCAGGGACAGGCATGGATGGAAACTAGAGATATACTCTAGAGTAACATGGACAGGAGGCAAGCATGTGACACCCCCTTGTAAGGGGCTTGATGACTTATGACAGGGACCAGAAACAACAGGACTGGAACTCTGAGGACAGAGGAAGGGCTGGGAGAGCTAGGGTGAGGCAGAGCTTTGAAGTCAATTCCAGGCTGCTGACTTCCTTGGTTAAGGACAGGGAGGATGACATAGATCTCCAGGTCTTGAACTTCTACCACTGAAACCATTTTCAGGCCAGGGACTGCTCTCTGCCCTGACCTTCTGGCTTTACCAATCAGCAAGGGAAATTTTTTTTTTTTAACCAGGAAGCTGGATTCCTGCAGTGCTGACTTGAGGTGTGGGGAGGGAAAGGGGAACCTCTGCAGTTTCTCAGCTCTTCAAGATTCAGATTACACAATCATAGGATTTTGCTGTTAAAAAAAAAAAAAGCCAGCATGGGTTGCAATTCAAGCTCCCTGGGCATGTGGTAGTAGTTAGAGAGCATGTTGACATCCACTGTGTAATTCCAAACTCTTCCAACTCTCTGTCCTCTCTCCCAGGGTCTACCCCTCTCCCTCCTTTTCCCACTTCCCCTCAGTTTCCCTCAAGCTCCAGACCAGCTCTTTCCCTGCTTCACAATCTGGTTTTGCTGTTCATCCATCCCCCGTGGTTGAATGGCTGTTTCCAGAGCTGAGAATCCAAGGCCAAATATTTCTCACTTTCTCAACCCAAAGCTTATCTTAAAGGTGGCCTTTAGGCTTCTGTCTGCTTCCTTGGAGTTTATTGTTTGAGTGGGAAAAATTACTTAATAGGTTTTTTTTTGTTTCTTTCCCCTTCCAGAAAACTAGCATTTCCTGGTTCAGGATGCAGTAAAAAATCAACCACTGAGTCCCTCTGGATATTAAATTAAAAAGTTAATAAAAACTTGTCCTGTGAGTCTAGTTGACTTTAAAAACATTTATTTTTAGTTGCCTTTAAATAAAAAAAAGGAACCCCAAAACTAAATTCTTTTTCATTTCCTGTTCCCTTTTCAGAAGCTCAAGCACATTTTTGTGCAGTTTGACGAAAGCACAGCTTGACTCTTTCTTGTTCCCACTATGCTGATATAAACCATATTCTAAAACATAAATGTCACCAAGGTCTTGGTGCCTCCAAGATATGAAGTTGCCAGTGGCGTCATGTGTGCCTGCTCATCTCATGTGACAAAGTACAGGATCCCCCATTTGTCTCTGCTTTTAGAGTGCCTTGACTGCTCTGTGACCAACCAGCAGCATGCTCTCCCCAGCAGGCTTGAGCCTAACCCAGGGCCTTGAACATTCCCAGGCACTGATAAAGATGATTAGATTGTTGCCCAAAACTTTGAAAGAGGCCAGTCCTGGCCCAGAGCCCCCATTCTGCAACCCCTACCTATAATCCCCACACCCTGACCTTTGGTCACAGACACTCCAAGGCAGAGCATCCCTTTCCTCCTGCTGTCCATCATGAGCCAAGCTGGTGCTTCACAAGCTAGCTTCTTAATATAATAGATGCTTTGGCCTGACCACCCTGGTGTCTAGGGCTTCTTTCTTTGGAATCCCATCTGATCCCACCTCCGGAAGATATGAAGGCACTCTTGAAGCAAAGTAATAGAGACTGAGCCAAAACATTAAGATTAACATAAGAGCCGGGCGTGGTACTGCACACCTTTAGTCCCAGGACTGGGGAGGCAGAGGCAGGCGGATCTCTGTGAGTTCAAGGCCAGCCTGGTCTACACAGTGAATTCCAGGACAGCTGGGGCTACAGGGAGACCCTGTCTCAAAAAGGCCCCCCCCCCCCCGAGAAAAAGAAAAAAGATTAACATAAAAAAGGAGCCAGTTTGCAGAGGAAGACTAGAAGCCCTTCCTTATCTGAGCTTCATGGAACAGAGCACATGTGCAAATAGAGCACTACAAATGGGAGATGTAGGGACTATATAGATCCTATAAGGGGCTGTATACAGTGTAGGCAGATGCCTTTGGGGCTCTTTACTCAGCTCATTAGTTCACTTCCATTATTAGGAGTGTTTTCCCCTTCTTAATAAGCCGTCTCTATTTCTCTATGTATCACCGGTGCAATCTTTGCTCTGAGACACAGAGCCTGGAATTCGCTGTCCTCATATTTCAGATCCTCAGCTTGGCGTTCCTAAGCATGCTTTCCCTCATACTCTAGTCTTTCTCACTGTTTCTCTGGCCTCCATGTCTGATTTAAAAGCATGAGTTTTTCTCCATCTCCTCTTTCCCTGGAGGCTGCCAGGATGTTCGGCATGCCAGTCCTGTTTTGTTTTGTTTTCTCAAACTCTAGTTAAATTTACCTTAAACTTCCTCATGAATCTATTTTCAAATGTCATTAATGAGACTAAGATCCCCAAAGGGAACCTCAGCTTCCCTGGTAACTCTCTCTTATAGGAACTCCTTTGCTGCACCTTTGGGAGTAACTCCAGTCATGGGTTTGATGGGAAAACACACAAAGAAATCCCCTAGATGGACTGTTCAACTGCACATCCCATCAAGACTTGCTCACTCAAGCAAGACAGAAGTCAGATGTTCACCACTCAGTCCTGCCTGATGTACAGGCACAAGCCCCCATCTCCACACAGATGTTCATATGCCTGGTGCTCAAGCCAGGGTATGTTTGAGTGCCTCTGTACCTCATCTCCTACTTCTAGCAGCACATAATGTCTTTAATGAATGTTGGACAAGAGTCCCCTTCTCTCCATCCTCACTGCCATCTTGAGTCTAATTCAAGCCACCATCTTCTGCCACTTGGAGTAGATAGTTGCTTCCTGACCTGTCTTCTGCCCTTGGTTTTTGTTGTTGTTGTTGTTGTTATTGCTTCTGTTTTTTGAGTCATGGTCCCACTGTTCAATGCTGGCTGACCTGGAACTCTCTGTGTAATCCAGGCTGGTGCTGAACTCAGCAATCCACCTGTCTCTGCCCCGCTAGCACCCTAGCACTGGGACTAAAGGTGTATGCCACCACGTCCAACTCTTGTTTATGGCTTTTTTTTTTTTTTTTTTTTTTTGTCTTTTTGAGACAGGGTCTCTCTGTAGCCCTAGCTGTCCTGGGACTTATTATGTAGACCAGGCTGTCCTTGAACTCACAGAGATCCACCTGCCCCTGCCTCCCAAGTGCTGGGACTAAAGGTGTGGGCCACATGCCCGGCCAGCAGAAAAGTTTATACAGATGTTCTTTCTATTCTTTCCTGCTTTGGTTCACTTCCCCATCACCAACCACATCATTTTCTAAGAAGGAAAGCAGGCATTATTGTTAGATCACATATCTTCTAGAAGTCATTTCCCAGAAATCAGACCGCACCTTCTGCAGCTCTTTCCCTGGGACAGAGTTGAGAAAATGTGCTATGCAGTTCTTTCTCGCCTACTGTGAGCAAGCCCAGCCTGTTTGATGTTGAGACCAAGGCCAACCTTAAATGATAACTTTATTGGTTATCCTGATTCTTGGCACGTAGGACAGGCCAGGCCAAGCTAGATCACGTGGTATGGAGATTGCCTACTTCCTTGAAAAGCTATAAGAGTCAGAAACCCCCTTTGTTCTCTGGAACTAAAGGATCTGTCTTTCTGGTCAGGGCCCCACCAGGCTATACATGGCAGTTACCTCTTTTAATGCTCTCCTACTGTAAGGCCCAGTCCTGTCTGATCACGGCTGTCCATGGTTGGGAGGTTCTCTTATCTAATGAAGCTCATTCTACAGGTCATTTCATGTCCCCTCCTTTCTAGTAACCTGCTACCCTTTTCCTGTTCTGTTATAACCCCACATTCCCAGACTATTTAGAGACTGTAAAGCAGCCATTATGTCTGCATTTGCAGAACCCTGAATCAGAGATGACATTTTAAAAGTGTGTGTGTGTGTGTGTGTGTGTGTGTATTTGTGTTCGTGAATGTGCAAGTGTGCATGTGTGAGGAAGGGTTCCTTACAGATTTGGAACTTGCCAGATAGGCTAGATTGGCTGGCTGTCAAGCCCCAGGGAGTCACCTGTCTCTATCTCTCCAGCCTGGGAAAGGAGAGTGTTCTGGCTCCTAAGAGCACTGAGAAGCCCAGCCCAGGGTCAAGAAAGGGCTTCAGAGGTGCCTACGTCAGAGAGGGGTGCAGCCTAGGAGCCAAAGAAGAAGACTTTGCTTATAGTACAGTCAGGCAGCCATAAAGGAAGTGTGCTAGTCTTGATCAGTCAGGGTGCCCAGTGTAGCTATGCCAATCAGAGGTCTGAGTAGCAAATTAAGATTCCCTTGTGATACTGAAAGGAGAAAGAATTTCTGTTATAGTTTGGGTATGAAATGTCCACCCAAAGGTTTGTGCACTGCGTACTTGGTCCCAGCTATTGGTGCCATTTTGGGAGGTGGTAGAGGCTTTAGGAGGTGGGGCCTAGTGGAGGAGCTAGGTCATGGGGTCTGTGCCTTTGAGGTTAGACCTGGTGCCCAGTGTATCCTCTCTCTGCTTCCGGTTCACTGTGAAGTGAGTTGCCCTCTGTCACATATTCTTGCTACCATGATGTTCTGCTTCACCACAGACCCCAAATCCATAGCTCCAAGGACCATGGTCTGAAACCTCTCAAACCATGAGCCAAAATAAATAATTCCTCTCTTTAAATTGTGTCTGGTATTTTGTCCCAGGGATGAATGCATGACGAACACAGTCTCAGTGAGTTTTCAGGTGGAGAAGGTACTTAAGGCAGAATTAGGCTGAGCTACCAGTAATAAACTGATGTTTCCTGAAGATCTAAAAGTGGTTACACACATATGACCAGTTATCTCATGTTTCCCATGTAATATGGTATTTTTTGTGCTAAAATTGAGAAAGTTCTAATCAATTTGAGATGAGCTGTTCACCTTACAGAGTGGCAGAGTTTTGAAGGAACAGATCACATTATACCCCTATTCAAATCTAAGTTCCTTATCAGGACCTCTAAGCACTTGGGGCCATGGACCTTTCTCTCCTCATTCTCCTGCTGTGACCTTCTGGTCTTGCTCCTTCCTGCTCAGGCACCCTGCCGCCACACTACCTACAACAGGCTGAGTTTACTTTAGTTCTCATCCTGTGGCCTGAACTCTTTCCCCCAATTCTTCTAAAGTGCATCTCCTTCTCCCTGTAAGTTTCAATGCAGACAAGTAGCTCCACACCTACCAGCCTCATTTTTAATATTATCACCCTTTTTCATGACTTATGAAATGTAATCACATATAGAATCAGCTTTCTTTTTTAAAAAATTTTATTTATTATTTTTAAATATTTTATTATTTTTTAATTTTATGTGTATGAGTGTATTGCCTGCATGGATATAAGTGCACCCATGTCATGCATTACTCACAGAGTTCAGAAGAGGGTGTAGGATTCCCCTGGAACTGGAGTTAATGACAGTTGTTAGCCGCCATGTGGGGGCTGGGAATCAAACCTGGGTCCTCTGCAAGAGTAGCCAGTGCTCTTAACCACTGAGCCATCTCTCCAGCCCCTTATTTGTTATTTTTATTTTATGTGTATGAGTGTATTGCCTGCATGTGTCTAAGTGCACCTGTGTTGTGCAATGCCCATGGAGGTCAGAAGAGGGCATTGGATCCCCTGGAAATGGAGTTCCAGAAAGTTGCTAACTACCATGTGGGTGCTGGGAACCAAACTCTGGTCCTCTGCAAAAGCAGCCAGTGCTCTTAACTGCTGAGTCAGCTCTCCAGCCCCCTAGAATCAGCTTTCTTGTGTACTTGTCTGTCTCTCCCTTGGCATGGATGGCCCAAGTGGGCAGGAATTCACCTGAGACTCTGCTCAGAGTTCTTTCCTTCCTTCCTCCCTCCCTCCCTTCCTTTTCTTTCTTTCTTCCTTTATTTTTAGGATATGTATATGGGGGTGTGTATGTGTGTGCATGTTAGTCTGTGGGTGTACACATGAGAGTAGGTGTGTGTGTGTGTGTGTGTGTGTGTGTGTGTGTGTGTAGGCCAGAGGTCAACCTCAAGTGTATTCCTCAGGCACCCATGCACTTCATTTTTTTTAATATATTTTTTAAATTTTATGTGTATGTATGTATTGCCTGCATGTAGGTACCTGTGTTGTGCAATGCCTGCAGAGGATAGAAGAGGTTGTCGGAACCCAGGTCTTCTGCAAGAACAGCCAGTGTTCTTACCCGCTGAGCCATCTCTCCAGCACTTCATTTTTTTAAGACAAGGTCTCTCACTGGGATCTGGGCTCACCCATTCTGGCTAGCCTAACTGGGGAGGGAGCAAGTCCCAGGGATTCCACTGTCTCTGCCTCCCCAGAACTGGGATTTTAGGTGCGATGCCTGCCTTTTTGCATGCATGCTGGGGATTGAACTATGGTCCTCATGTTTGCAATAAATGCATTTTACTGACTGAACCATCTTCCCAGCGCCCTAGAGTTTTCTTTACACCAAAGTTGGTGCTCATGAAACACATGCTGTCTAATAACCACATACAAATGGGGGAGGGGGCACTGTGGGCACCTTAATTTTCTCTTCTTAAAAATTTCATTCAAGGGCCTGGAGAGATGGCTCAGTGATTAAGAGGACTGACTGCTCTTGCAGAGGACCCGGGTTCAATTCCCAGCACTCACATAGCGGCTAACTGTCCTTAACTCCAGTTCCAGGGGAATCAGAAGGCTTCTTCTGACCTTTTCAGCATTGCATGACACAGTGCACTCACATACATACAGACAATACACTCATACACATAAAATAATAAAAATGATTTTTTTAATTTCATTCAAAAAAAGTAGTAAATTATGGTAGATAAGACAAAACCAGTCATTCAGCCTGCTTACCACTGGGGCTTATTAAAATAATTATAGATTCCTTCTTGGTGAACATTAGAGCCAATTTTCCTTTACTACAATCCTGTTTGGCAATTTCTTCCTAATTTCTAAAATAAATATAAAGAACCCGTATCACAGGTAAGACAAGAAAGGAAAAAGAAAAACAGAATAATGGGCAGATAGCATGAAGGAAGATAGTCAAATTTATAATTTAAACAAAGGATAAAACTACTGGGCGTGGTGGCACACGCCTTTAATCCCAGCACTTGGGAGGCAGAGGCAGGTGGATCTTTGTGAGTTCGAGGCCAGCCTGGTCTACATAGTGAGTTCCAGGACAGCTGGGGCTACAGGGAGACCCTGTCTCAAAAAGACAAAAAAGAGGAAAAAACCAAATCCAAATGTATTAAAACAGTAATATTTAACACTCCTAGAAAACATCGGTATGGAAAAAAAAAATCAAAGAATGAGAGAATTTAGATTAGGCGAATAATAACCAAAGAAAGCCAACCTGAGACAAGTACATTTTAAAGACAAAATATTCCTAGAGATTAAGAAGACACAACACAGGGGAAAGGCCAATTGACCTGCATGAAACCTACTTATTTAAGTATCCTCAAAAATATATAGCAAAGACAAGAATTATAAGGAATTATAAATTCATCATAATGTTGAGAGATTTTGGCATACCTCCATCATGTATGCCCAACAAACAAAATTAAAAAGACTTAGAAAACATAATTAGCAAAGGTGATTTCACACTCCTAATACTGGGAGACAACCCACTGTCTTTTGTGCTTCTGCATGTCTTGTAAGTACAGTTCTTGCTCTGGACTAACTGCTCAAGGAGGCTTATACAAAGAAGAACTTTAGACTATAAAATCAGTAGCCATGTGGCTTGTTAAACTGTTATGAATGTGTGTTTGAAGGACCCTCTGAAAATGTGACACATCTTCGCCCCTGGCTGTCAGAGTTAGAAAAGCCTAATAAATATTTTCTAAATTTTTATTTATTTATTTTTATGTGAATGAGTGTATTGTCTGTGTGTATGTAAGTACTGTTGTCATACTATGCCTGTGGAGGTCAGAAGAGGGCATTGGATTTCCCTGGAACTGGAGTTATGGATGGTTGTTAGTCATCGTGTGGGTGCTGAGAACTGAACCCAGGTCCTCTACAAAAGAAGCCAGAGCTCTTAACCACTGAGCCACGCCTAATAAATCTTAGATTACCTCCAGTCCCCATGCCTAATAAATCTTGGATTACCTCTTGTGCTCCTTACTTTGTGCTTCTGTCACCAAAATATCTAAAAACAACTTAAAAGGCAGAATTCTTTGTTTTGGCTTACAGTTTTAGAGGCATCAGTCCACCATGATGGGGAGGGCACGGCAGAACAGAGCAGTTCACATAGTGGAAGCCATGAAGCAGAGAAAGTGGGTTTAGAAGGGGCATGGGCAAGACTCAGCCCCAACACACACCTCCAGTGACCCACTTAGTCCAGTTGGTCCCCATCTCCAATATTGCCATCATATTATGAGTACATCAAGAGATTAATCCATTCATTATTCAGTGCCCTCGTGATTTGTTATGCAAATGCCGTCACCAACACTCCCAGAACTGTGCTTTACAGATCATCTAGGCATTTCTTAATCCCATAAAGCTGACGATCAAGATTAACCAATACAACTGTATTTTTATTTTTAATGAAATGGATTCTTTCTTTCTGTAGCAACTTTTCCCATACCACCCAAACATTCAGATAGGGAAGGAGTGCAGGTTGGTTAGGTTCCAGTCTGTAATCATTGGTCTTGGCAACCAACTTGACAAGATTAAGCGATGTTTAGGGATGGTGAAATAAACCTGTGTTTCTGTGGGGGTGTTTCCAGAAAAGGTTGATGTATGGGACAGTGACTGAGTAAGGGGAGACCTACCCTGAATGTGGATGGCACTTGCCAACAGGCTGGCATCCTGGATGAAGGCAGAGGAAGGCAGCATGTGTGTGCCTGTAAGCCCCATCTTTCTGAGCGACCATGTCTGTCGCGGCTGCCATTGTCACTGGCATCGGACTCCAGCTTCTTTGGCCTTTCAGTGTGGACTCAATACCAGAAGCTCTCTGGGAACACCCAGGTCTTTGGTATAGGAGCTGGACTGCTGAGGTGTCCAGCTTCTTGCAGTGGCCAGCTACCTGGTTTACTGCCTCTCCAGCACACAGATGACCATCGTTGGATTATCCTGCACAATCCAGCAAATCCCCTTTTATACTATATCCAAACATTCTACTGATCCTGATCCTATTGGGAACTCTGTCTAATATACAGTCTTACACCTAAAAGTGCATTTCTAATTGACTGGAGCGGGATCCCTTGGGATACAAACATTTAGGCACCTACAAGTGCCCTAATGTTGTTACCGTACTCCATAGAGGAGGAATATAATGAGTCAGGCTTTGAATATAAGGAGAAAGATCTGTTAACTGCCCTCTACCCAATACATCCATTTTCAAAACAGCACACTCCTATTCTAGTAATTATTTTGATGTGACAGCTTGACCATAGGAGGCCCAGGTATCTGGTTCACCATGATTTCTGGATACATCTGAAAATTTTTCCTGAGGAGATTAGCACTAGAATTGATAGTCTGGGTAAAACACATGTCCCTCCTCAGTATGGATGAGCAGCAACCAATCTGTTGAAGGACTGTGTCTTAGCTCACTTACTGCTTTTATAGTAGAATACTACAGACTAGTAAATTATAAAGAAAAGTAACAGGGTGAGAAGCCCAAGAGCAGGGTGCCAGCCTCTGGTGAAAGCATGATGTGGCATTAAAACCTGGCAGGAGGGCAAGCAGATGGAAGATCCACTTAGCTGGGTTCTTACCAGAATTTCTCTTGGCTGTGTGTTCTCTAACTTCAGAGACATTCTGCAACCATTATTATATTCAGTTTCTCTTCCAAAAGAGGAGACTCAGGGAAGAGAGCTGAAGTCTGTTGCTGGGAGACACCCAGCTGTAAGTGTTAGAGCCTGGATTTCAGCCAAGGTCTCCTGACATAAGTGCTCCTTTCAGTTAAGTCACTCTGTAAAGAAGATGCCAGTGAAGGGAACAAGTTCTCCAACCACTGACCATCCCTCCCCAAGAAAGTTCTGGTCCCTCCCTGCTTCTGTTTTCAGGAAAAGCAGATAAAAGTAAGTGAAAAATTTTGGCCTCAATATTGACAGATTCAATTTGAGGTATGTTTTGCAATATATATCCACTGAACATCTAGAAAGTGTCGAGGGACCTGAGCCAATCTACCCGTGGTTTGGGTTTTTCCATTTAAAATAGAAATCATTCACCCATCCAGTTGCTTCTTTCACTGGACTTGTATTAAATAGTGAGGCACAGTTTCTGTGCCTGAAGAGCCCCAAGTCTTGTGAGGGATGGTAGTGTAGCAGGGTAGGAGGATGGGGTCTGATGGCTAAGCCTCTAACAATCTGATATATCCTCAAACCAGGGAAGCATGATACATAATCAATTCTGCCACAGGACAGAGACCACACAGAGGAGGGGATATTTGAGAACTGAACTGAGCCTGGAATATCGTTGTCAAGCTGGAAGTGAACAGACTTCCAGGTTGCAGGTACCCTAGTGTTGTATGACTTGTCAAACATAGTCACCCCACATAGGGCACCAACAACAAATCAAAGAAACAATTCCACAAAGTGTAGCTTAGTGAACCAGTGAGTTCATTGGGGTTACTTACAGAAATGTGGGTGACTCAAAGGCAGCTATATCACCAAGATGCCACCCCAGCATGGGTGATGACTCAGCAAAGTTGCATCCCCAGAGCTCCCTGCATAACTTGTTTGGCAGTTAATTGGTTTTTCATAAACCTTCATCTCATGTGGCACCACCTCCTCCTGCTTCTCTGCAGAATAACATCTGGGACTTGGGGTTGTGCTTTGTGTCCTCCCAGCAGAGGGATGGGCTCTTTGGAGCTGCAAGTTCTGACCCTCCTTGTCCTCCCTAGTTTACTCCTGGCCTGGTTTCAAGCCTCTGACTTCAGCAAGCTGGGAACATGGGATGCCCCAGAGATCTGAGGTCAGGAGGGGCTGTAGCCTCTGTGTGTCCAGGTGCTGCTGTGTTTATTTTGCTGGCTGGGTGGCCTGTGATAGAGACTAACCTAGCCTTACACTGAACCAGGGTCAACTAGCCTCAAGGGCAGGCCTGGGATCCTCAGAAGCCCCTTGTCATCTGGGAGTCCGGTGTCTGAACTACATCTTGGGGCTTCCTAAATGGGTCTCTTCACCCATTAGGAATGTACCTCAAAAACCCTGGGCTACTGGCCAAGGCATCCCTGCCCAAGGGAAAACAGCTAATGGGCTGCAGCCAGGGAAGTGAAAAATTCCATTACTTCAAAGAAGCAGAAGGTATGGAAGGCCAAGCCTAGGTCTGAGTGTCATCTGGAAGGAAGTCCCTGCCCTAGACGGACTGTACCCTCTAGTCCACCATCCATGCTGGATCACACAACAGTGACACTTATACTTAAAGCTCCAGCAAAGCTAGGTCACCTGCACATAAAAAGCTAGGGGGTGGTAGTTCAAAAATATCATCAGGATGATCATGCCGCTTATGAAATGTGTCTTTAGGCTTCAGGGTTCCAGAAGGGCCTTTGAAACTCTATATCTGCCTTATTACATGAGCTCTTCTCTCTCAGAAGCTCAGCTGGTAGTGGCAGCCCTTCTGCTCATTCAGTGACCTTTGCCACAAGTCAACTCAGTTTAACTTCACTCCACTGACATTTAGGAGCACTGCCCTGGCCCAGCCCATGGCCACATCCTAAGAAGTCAGCTGGGGAGACGACTTCTGTCTTCCTGGCATCGAGGGGCTCAGCCTCAAAGGGGAGACAACCATACACACATCTAACTGTAATCACAATCATTACTGTTTTGAGAATGCCCTCTATGTGCCAACAATTATACAGATTATTGCCATTCCTCCCAAAACCTGGACTGTAGAGCAAGTATATTGATAGAGAGGTTATTGAGAGAGAAACTTAAACTCAGAGCAGATAAGGCTACAAGCCAGAGAATGTCAGGGACCAGAGTTGAGTGTAAGGCATACCCATGACAAAGCCCTATACTACCTCCTGAGCAAATACTTTGGTGTCTATCATGGGGCCTCTGCCCACTTATAGAGGCCAATAGGGAGGTCATGGCAGGTTCGGCTGGTTCTCAGGCACATGTAACAAGAGCTCTACCCTGTACAGCAAACCAGCGCCTCTTGATTTGCATGTGAGGTTTCCCTTGGTGCCTCTGGACATTATGTATTAGAGAGAGGGTGAATGCTGGCAGACCTGGGTACTGGCAAAAGCCTATTCCCAGAGACACAGGGCAGGCTGTTGTACTTCCAAGATCCTTAGTGGGAATTGGAAGTCTCATTGGGTCTAACTTGGAAATGGCATGAAATGAAAGACCTGTCAAAGGACTTCACTGGGAAGGTTTAATTAAGGAACTGTTACAGACAGAGGACAGGATTAAGGGGATTATGAAGGAGTTAACAGACTTAGCAAATAAAAATACATATAAGATGTCAAAGTAAATTTGTGTTTTATAAAAACAGTAAATAATTTTAAGGTGCATTCTGTAAATATTCTTAAAGTTATAGTATCTGGAATATACTTATACTAAAAAGCTATTCATTATTTATCTGAAATGCATCCTGTGTTTTCTTCCTGGAAACACATGAGGGTCATCTCAGGATTAGCTACAGCAGGAAAGTAGCCATGCAAGGTGATGGCTGGACACTGCCCACCTGAACCTGATGGGGCTGGGGTTCCCCATAGGTGAGAGAAAACAGCTCGGCATGGCAGGAAAGGAAGGAGCAAGGAAACACTAAACATCCCATTTTATTCTCCCCCCACCCTCTGATCTCCTGCTGAGGCCTCCTTTAGCAAAGCTGTCCTTTAGTATAATCCCCAGAGGGCCTTGGCACAGAGCAAGGCAGACAACAGATCAGGGCAAAGGAGAAGCAGAAAATGTTCAACAGAGCCAGCTTGCAGATTTCTGTCCTCTCCTTACTTGGTCCTCAGCAATTAGGTCAATCCCATGATTACCTCTTTTCTCCAGGGTCTACAGTGGCTCCTACTGTAGCAGCAGCAAATTCAGTGTTCTCTGCGTCTTAGGAGTCTTTAGCTGTTCCTCTCTACTGTCTTGGAATGCAGTCACTATTGCAAGCAGACAGGACTCCTGGACAAAAGAATTCATTGTCGCTCAACACGGCCTTGGGCCTTTGCTTATGGTGCTCTTCAGGATGGTCCAGGAATTTAGAGCTGGAGGGGCCTCAGGGCCCCTGTTTTCACCCCCTTATTGCTGCACCGGAAACCTCAGATTTGGCAAGAGGAAAAGACCCTAAGTGACTCGCCCAGCCGATGGCCCCACCTTGGAAAGGCCCAGTTACCAACTCTGTGGGAAGTCGCCAGGGGCTGCTGGGGCTGCTTTTAGACATGAAATTGTGGTTCTCTGTTCATCACCGAGTTCTTTTCCCTGGCCAGAATTCAAGGTTCCTTCTCTTAGCTTTCCCTTCAGCACAGTGCTGGGAACGCGAACACAATAATCTTGTTTTTAAATTCCATTCTTTGATTATAGTTCAACAATTTAATCATAGTTATTAAAGATCTGTCTAGCTTGGTCCTGGTGGTATAATGGGGATGGGGCTCCACAGTCTTAAGCATCAGATAACCTGGGTTTACTTACATATCTTGAAAAAAGAAGTCTTTGTTGAATTCATCCTGGTGAAAGAAGTTCTTACTGTGGCTGGAGGTGGCACATACAGATTAGGGATCAAGTGGCCTGCTCTGGTAGAGTGGGGACTTTTCTGACGGACAGTTAAACTACTGCATTGGGTATCATTTCTTCTAGGACACAGGAGTATTCAAACAAGAATGGCTTCCTTCTAAAGTTTACTTTTACAATAAAATCAGGATTACCCAATACATTTTTCTCCTGTTTCGTTGTTCTCTGCCTGGGGTCCCTATGTAAGTTCTAGAAGCCTTTGAACTTCTTTAATTAGTGTATAGAAGTCCTTGTTTTGGAGTGCATATGCAGCTTCTGAGAAGGGAGAAAGGTCAGTAGTTATTATTAAGAGTTTTAAAGGATTGGGGCTGGAGAGATGGCTCAGTGGTTAAGAGCACTTACTGCTCTTGCAGAGGACCCGGGTTTGAGTCCCAGCACCCACATGGCAGCTACGAACTGTCCTTAACTCCAGTTCCAGGGGAATCCAAAGCCCTTTTCTGACTTCCTCGTCATTGCACGACACGGGTGCACTCATATACATGTAGGCAATACACTCATACACATAAAATAAAATAAAATATTTTTTTAAAAACGTTTTAAAGGAGCTATGATGTCATAAACAATCAGAAGTGGGCGAGATGACTGAGCAGGTAAAGGTGTCTGCTGTGCAAGCCTGAGGACCTGAGTTTGATTTCATAAGGATGAAAGGAGAGAACTGACTCCACAAAAGTTATCCTCTGACCTTCACATGCATGCCTTGGTGTGCACGCTGACACATACATATGAAGTTGCATGAGCACACACATGCATGTATTCACAGTTTTTAAAAGTGGAGAGCCTATTGGCAATTGATAGCTGCTGGGAGAAGCAGAGTCAGTTTTCTTTATGGGTCTTGGGCATGCTCCAGGGGATGGACCCACACCCAAGAGTATTTGGGAAACAAAATTGGACTCCATTGGCTTTTTTTTAAGAAAAAAAAAAAAAAAAGAGACATGGCCAGGTGTGGTGGCGTACACCTTTAATCCCAGCACTGAGGAAGCAGAGGCAGATGGTTCTTTGTGAGTTCGAGGCCAGCCTGGTCTACCTAATGAGTTCCAGGCCAACCAGGACTATAGAGAGACCCTGTCTCAAAAAGACAAAAAGAAGAAGAAACACTTGTATAGGACGTATTTCTTAAATCAAGGCCCAAATTACCTGAAGGTGTGGTGGCGTACACCTTTAATCCCAGCACTGAGGAAGCAGAGGCAGATGGTTCTTTGTGAGTTCGAGGCCAGCCTGGTCTACCTAATGAGTTCCAGGCCAACCAGGACTATAGAGAGACCCTGTCTCAAAAAGACAAAAAGAAGAAGAAACACTTGTATAGGACGTATTTCTTAAATCAAGGCCCAAATTACCTGAAGAGCATTTTAAACCAGAGGTGCCAGCCCCAGTGTGCGGTTCATTGACCTTACATATTGGTGGAGAAGTCTAAGACTTTGTACTCTTAAAAGGACTTGTTAAAGACTTGTGCATCTTTAGCTTGTAAAGCCTGTGACACCATTGGAAGTTAGAGCACTGGAGGGGTGGGCCCTAATGGGAAGAAGTTAGATGACTGAATATGCACTTGGCCTAATCTGTCTCCCTCTTTATTTTCCAATCACCACAAGACTAGCAACTTCCTTAGTCACAGCCCCCACTGTGATGTGTCACTTCAACAAAGGCCCAAAATGGAGCCAAATGACCATGAACTAAAACCCCTGAAAACTGTGAACCAAAATAAAACTCTTTTCTTTTTAGGTTGCTTGATCTCAGATACTTAGTCATAGTTACATAAAGTTGACTAGTGCAGAACTCTCCAGTTGACTTGGAAGTCAATCAGGGGTGGTCTTGAGTAGTGGTTCTTATAGTGTAGTCAGAAGACCAGCAGCATTAGCCTCACCCTGGAACTTTCTAAACAGGAAAGTTCTCTGTATCCGCTTCAGAGCTCCTTGTTCAGAAACTCTGAGGTAGAACCTGGCAATCTGGGTTTTAACCAACTCTAAGTGATTCTGGTGCCCTCTGCAGTTTGAAGATCATCACGTGTCCTCAAACTCTGATGGATTCTCATCATAAACATTTAGACTGAAGCAAGGGCACCAGTATGTGGGTTCCTCTAGGCGTACCCATCAGTGCCTCATCCTTGCTGAAGTTTCTCGTGTGAAGATTTCACATAGATGTCTCTCATAGCTCCTTAAGTGTGGCAGGCCTTCGGTGCCCAAGCAAAGGTAGGACATTCTGTATACCTGTGGTGTGGACCCATCTTCCAACTCACTCAGGTTATTGACTGATCCTATTAACTGAGACAGAGCTCTGTAACTCTGTGGAGCTAGGCAGAGTACAGAAGTCATGAGGTGCCACCATAGTGTCCAACCCAGCTCTCGCCCATTGGCTTTTGTACCTTTACCCACATGAAAGTGCTTGGCCTCCCTGGTTTGGTTATTGGAGATTCAAAAGGTACTGTTTTTGCTCCACATGGCTCTGCTGAAAGCCATCTGGGAGAGTAGGTCACACCCTGAAGTAATAAAGACACAGAGATGTATCTCACAATTCCACAGGCAATGGTGACTTGTTCCAATTTATGGGAAGAAAGGAGTACAAAAGCTAGAGACTGTCTAGTCAATTTAAGGCATATAAGGCAAACTCAGGTTTGCTGCTTTCCTCTTTGAAATGTAACCACCCTGTAGAGCCATGGTTTTCCCATAGTTCAGTCTCTCATACTGGTACCTAGAGCCATGGGCCAACACAGACCCTCAGCCTCCCCTGGGACCATCCAGCCCAGAATGAACTTTGCCCCCTCAGAATAGAGACATTTTCTGTGTTGTTCTGGAGGTGTAGGCAAGTTGAAAGGTTTGGGTATACACATAGCCCATGTGTGCACATGTAACATGTATGTGTGTAAGACATATATATGCCACTTCCTGTTTTTATTGGAACTGAGTATTAAAAAGAATCTTTGGGGGTTTGGGGTGAGGGCTCAGTGGTTGAAGCAAGAGGGTGGGAGTTCAAATTTCCAGAACTCATAAATGCTGGGCCAGTGTTGTGATCCACCTGTAATTCCAACCTTGGAAGGCAGAGACGGGATCCCCAGAACAAGCTGGCTAGTGAGACTAGCTGTATTGCTGAGCTCTGAGTTTGACTGAAAAAGATTCCCGACATCAACCTTGGGCCAACACACACACACACACACACACACACACACACACACACAAGTGAACATGCGTATACACATGCACACATACACCTGAAAAGAAGGAAAATACTGAAACTCCAAACACTAATGACTCCCAGTCACTACCAACATAAGATCCCATGCACTGTGGGTTTGATTTTTCTGGGTGTCTCCTAAAGAGAATCTTTATTAATTCTTTCCCTGTTGCTATAGCCAAATATCTGACAGAAGCAACTTAAAGGAGGAGGGGCTTATCTGGGCCCTTGGTTCAGGGGAGGCAGTCCATCTTGGTGAGGAAGGCAAGGTGATGAGACCACTTCTGCCCACCGCATGGGAGCATGAGGCTTGGCTCATTGCATCACAGAGGACTGGGAAGCAGAGAGATTTTGGGCTGGAAATGAGGTTTGGCTATAATATTCAAGTCAGCCCCCAGTGACCCGTGCCAGTCACCCCTCCTGCCCCAAATGTTTCACAGCTTCCAAAAATGACACTACCAAGTGTCCAAACATATAAGCCTCGGGACACTTCATATCTAAACCATTTACAAGACCCAGTGAGTTCTGGAGCCCATTGGTCCACTGTGGCTGACCTCACACTCCTGGGATCTTCAACTCTGGCCCTGCCAGTTATGCCTAATGTTCTCCAAGTCGCCTAAAGGAATCTTAGCAATGTGGCCACCTGAAGGTCACCAAGACCCATTCCCTGTGCTTGGGCAGTGATAATACCTCCCACAGAGTCTCTCACAAAGGCAACATACCCCAGCTTCCTTCTACTGCTTAGCAAACCCCACAGAACCCTTTCCTACATGAAGTTGCCAGGTGTCTGCTACCAGCACACGGGAGTGTCAGCTTGCTGAGAGGGACATGCATATGGCATAGTGACAATAGCTGCTCATGCATCTCAGCTGTTAATTTAGACTTGTTGATTGTTCTGTATTTGTAATATTTTTATTTTGAAAAATAGTCATTATACTTCAAAACAATGTTATGCACTTATCTATATGAATGTGGTAATGTATTTTCATGTTCCTGTAGAAAATGCTATAGAGAAACAAAAGCATAGAGTGTTTCTGCCCAGTAATTACCTGAGACACACTAAGAACAAGCAACACTTACAATACAGTGTTATGGGGCTGGAGAGATGGCTCAGCGGTTAAGAACACTGAATGTTCTTGCAGAAGACCCGGGTTCAAATCCCAGCACCCACATGGGAGCTAACAACTGTCCTGTAACTCCAGTTCCAGGGGATCTGACAGCCTCTTCTGTTCTCTGCGGGATTGCATGACACAGGTGCACTTACCTACATGCAGGCAATACACGTGTATACATAAAAGTAATAAATGAAATGTTTTTTAAAAGCTCTATAAATATACAGAACTATCTCTTATTCAGCCACTTCCAGGCACTCTCTTCTCCCCTTCCCCCATGCCCCACCCTTACAGCAGCTCTAGTGACATAATTAAGACACATCTGTACATAATTCTTTATCTATACACAATTCTTTAGTTTACCCCTAGAACAATAGTTACATTAGATTTGGAAGTCTCAAGGGCCCCTTTTGGTGATGACAAAGAGGGAAGGAGGAGGAGGAAAGATCTCCCCTAAGGGACAATCGAAGCCTCCATGTCCAGGATCAGAAACTCTATCCTCTTCGCCACTTAGGGTTCAGCTTGAGACTGAACCTCTGTACAGAGGAGAGAGCGCGCAGGCTGTAATGTTTGCATGCATGTGACATTGTGTGTGTTGAAACACTGTGCGGCACTAAACTGGCCTGTCCATCCCTGCCCTGCTCAGTTGCCATCAGAGCCCAAAATAGCTTTCCTCTGCCCCTTCTCCCTCTTACCACCTGTGACCCCTTCAGACCCTTGAAGGGTTGACTGGCCATTCCTTATCCACCCCTTCTAGATCACTTTCCATCATGGGTTGGATCCTTTAAGGTAAGGGTGGAGCCAAAGTAGAGGGATGTGAAGGACCTGAGTTGGGAGTTAAACACCCCAAAACGGACCTCTGGCAGGTGGACAAGGGAGCAGCTAAAGTGTCTTGGGATGGGTGTGGCCAAAGGGAGGCCAGGATTTGCACAGGAAAGACAGCTGCAGGGGATTAGGGGATGTGGCCAAGTGGGGTGTGGGAGGAGACTTCATGGCTTGTGCCTTGTTTTTGTCTTTTTCCACATTTTTTTTTTCCCCTGAGGGTTAGGGATGGGACAGAGAAAGTTCTCAAGAAATAGTCTCAAAAGAATGTGACTCTTAAATGGTTTTCTAGAGCCTGGAGTATTCCCAGGGGCTGGGAGCCAGGGAACTCTGACTTGCTGACTCTCAGAAGAGAAAAGGAATTCCTGTCCAGTCTGAGCTGCAGAGCAAACAGCTTTTCCGTAAATAGTACGTCACCCTCACCCCGCCAAGGGGTTGCAGCCTAGTAAGGGAGCAGCTGGCTCCAGTGACAAAGAAAGGCCAGGGTTTGTTTGCCATCGAGACCTGGGGGCTGGGGAGATGGCTCCATCAGTAGAAACACTTTCCATGTATCCATCATAATCTGTCTCAAAAACGAGGTGGAGAGATGGAGAGATGGCTCAGTGAGTAAAAGGTACTTGCTCTTTTACTTTTACTGGCAACCTCAATTTGATCCCCAGAGCTCATATGGTAGAAGGAGAGAACCTACTCCTGCAATTAGTCCTCCGACCTCCACGGGGCCACTCATAAATAAATAAGTAAATGAACATACAGACACTCATAAATAAATAAATGAATGAATAAATGTAAAGAACAAGGTGAAGAGGACTGGAGAGATGGCTCAGCAGTTAAGAGCACTGACTGCTCTTGCAGAGGACCCAGGTTTGAGTCCCAGCATCCACATGGAGGCTGACAACAGTCTGTAACTCCAGTTCCAAGGGATCCAACGCCCTCTCCTGATCTCTGAGGGCATTACACAACACAGGTGCACTTACACACATGCAGGCAATATACTCAGACAATAAAATAGAATGTAAAAAAAAAGACCAAGGGGAAGAACATCCTGAGGAACACCTGAGGTTGACTTCTGAACTCCACATGAGCACACACACACACACACAAACTCAATATCAAAATGAGGTCCCTTTGATGACCCTCAGGATCCGATGTACTTCTCTACTAAGCTTTCAGAGGCTTGAAGCTCAGATGCTGAGACAGCAATTTTCTTCTTTATAGTTTCCTGGATTTTAAGCATGTTTGTTCTAACCAGGGTGATTCACTGTGCCTTCTTTCCTATGCCATTCCGCAGTCTCACCTCTGCAGCCTGGCCCTCCTTTGGGGTTTTTGCTCATGTGCAGGTCACTGTCTACAGGCACCTGGCCTCAGGGTGAGTAGGGGCTAGAAACAGCCCGAGCCCTGGTGTCAAGCCCGGTTTAGACCGGGGTAGCAGTGCTGTCACACAGTGTCTCTGCCAAGACCTGTGTTCCCAAGGCTGGGTAGGTGTCCCTGTGGAGTGACTCTGGAGGATGGTGTCACATTGGAGGTCTGCCAACAGAGTCCATCCAGCTTTGACACCTTTGCCATGCCACTGTGACGTCTCAGAAACATGGCCATCTATGGGAACTGTGGCCCTGACTCCAGCGCCCCGACCAAGATGGTGAGTGGGTCCCCACAAAGCTCTGCAGGAGCACTGTGTTCTCTGGGACATTTTGTCCCAGGAGAAGTGCTAGGCTATGCTAAACCCCATGACCTCCCCCAGCTTTAGGGAAGGCACTCATTCTAGGTTAACCTAACTATGGGCACAATTCAACAGTTGAAGGTAGCAGGGCTCTGGACATGGGAATAAATCTGACTGAGGTCACCGTATCCCTTTAGCCATTCATCCTCTTTTGAGGGCTGGGGAGTCTCATCAGTTCAAACCGGTCACGAATGGCTTCTGGTGGGTACACCGTGCCCCATATTGGAGTGCTTCTGAGGGGAAATATTTTTTATTATTTTTTAATCATTATTTTTAAAATTTTTAATGACTACATGATTAGAAGAGGCATTTCACTACAGATTTAACATATTTAGTAACACACTCCAGAGAAAGAGTACATCTCTTTCACAAGTGGGTACAAGTTTCTAGGTTCACAGTTGAGTGAATACAGTTATACAAAATTGTACTCAGTATAAGCCCTGTAAGACATAAAATTGAATGAGTTTTTTAACCTTTAAAAAAGATCTCAATTTCATTTTAGAATACATTGTTCCTTGCAGAAAGACTCATTGTTTTTGCTACTAACACTGAGATGTATCTCTAATGCATCTCTAATCTGTATGCATCTGATTATTACTAGTCATAATCAGTTGCACTTGGATCCTTGGCACCTGCTTATGTCTGTGAAGTCATCGGGTAGATTTCAATGGTAAAGTTTATCACCTCTACCAATTAGCATGACGTAAATTTCCATGCTTCCTCCTCAAATATAATACATTTTAAAAAATTTGTTGATATTTTTGTGTGTATATCACACAGAACTTCCCAAACCATCTCATTCGACTATACACCCACTTCCCAGATAGCAGCCTCTCATAGCTTCCCTCCTCCAACTAGAGCCCTTAAACTCTGATATCCCTGCTACTGTCTGCTGTGTTGTTGGCACCCCAACCAATCCCCACTACTTGCCCTTCTGGTAAATCTAGTCAGCCTATCTAGACGTCTTTGTTTTAGGAGGGTCAGCTGTTCCTCTTCTAGCAGCAATCAGTTGTCAATATTCCTTTAGACAAGATTTGTGTCTGCTGTTCATTTTCCCAGTTCTATGCTGAGTTACTATCTGGGAGTCACTTTGGCCACCCTGGCCAACAACTCAAAAGAAGGTATCTCCTATCTGGGATTATTGCTTGTTATGTAGCCTTTAGCTATGCATATGGACTCTTAAGAAAT
>NW_008360297.1:2819025-2820355 GCF_000622305.1 Nannospalax galili
ACTGGACACTGGTTCAAGTCCATCTGGTGGGGTCTCCTCAGCCTCCTTGATCAAGAGGACAAGCGACCCACCACCATTACAAGACATTTTGAGAGATGCTCATAGTCCTCTGGAACTAGTTGACCTAGGAGGGCAAGAAGCAAAAAGTGTCCTTTATGTCCCTCTGACCAAATTAGTATAGGCCTCAAAGTATGTCTTTTAAACATCCAAGAAGGTTAGTTCCACCAGTCTGGTACTTTTAATTACTGTGTGCCATGTAGATTAATCTTGGTCAAAGACCAGTTGTTCTCAGATAAACCTTACCTAGACATATATCTTACATTCATTGAGCTGGTTGTAGGTATAATTTGTCAGTAGGTTGTTCGACTAATATGATTACCTCTAGTTATTTTAAAACTAGCTACTCATTATTTAATCTCTTGCATCGTCTAACCCTTCCACCATGGTTTCCCATTTAAGGTGCCCCCATTTTTCCCATTTCTCCCTTGATAATACCCGTCTCCTATGGTCCTACCTCTCTTGAGCTCCTTCTTTTCCTTTATCCCCAGGATTCCTTGTATACCCTTTCCTCCCCCCTCCCTTAAACTAACCCAATTTTTATCCATATCTCCCTTATTAAGGCCTGTTTCCTACTGTTCTTCTCTTTCAGGTTCTTTCTTTTCCTTTACCTCTCTGTTTCCTTTCCATTATCCTGGTTCCTGTAGTTATGTCTGGTTACATACTCACTTATCAGGTTTTCGTTCTAGGATCCACATATGAGGGAGAGCATATGTCGATTTTTTTTTCTGAGTTTGCGTTACTTTACTTAGTATAACAGTTTCTAGTTCCATCTATTTACCTGTAAATTTCGTGATTTCATCTTTTATTGCTGAGTAAAACTCCATCATATAAATGAACCACAGTTTCATTATCCACTCATCAACTGAGGGACACTTAGGTTTCTTCCATCTCTTAGCTATTGTGAAGAGAGCAGCAACAAACATGAATGTACAAGTGTCTCTGCAATAGGATGAGTTCTTTGGGTATATGCCAAGGAGTGGTATAACTGGGTCAAATGGTGTGTTCATTTGTCATTTATTAAGAGTTCTCCACACTGCTTTCCATGGGGGTTGAACCGGTTTGCAGCCCCACCAGAGTGGATGAGTGTTCCCACATCCTCTCCAACATTTGGTATCATTTGTTCTCTTCGTCTTAGCCAGTCTGACTCAGGTAAGATGAAATCTTAAAGTGGTTTTAATTTGCATTTCCCTAATTATTAGTGATGTTGAACATCTTTTAAGATGTGTCATAGCCATCTTTACTTCTTTTGAGAACTCCCTGTTCAGCTCCT
>NW_008360297.1:2820788-2820981 GCF_000622305.1 Nannospalax galili
CCGTTTGCTGAACATGCTGTCTTTCCTCAAGTGAATATTCTTGGCCCTTTTGTCAAATATCAGGTGGTTGAAATCGTATTTATTCATATTTGGGTCTTCAATTTTGTTCCATTGATCTATGGGTCTATTTTTGTGCCAGTACCATGTTGTTTTTATGACTATAGCTCTGTAATACAGCTTAAAATCTGGTATA
>NW_008360297.1:2821652-2822146 GCF_000622305.1 Nannospalax galili
TTTCCATTTAGAATGATGTTGGCTGTGGGTTTGTTATATATGGCTTTAATTATGTTGAGGTATGTTCCCTCTAGTCCAATTCTCTCTAGAACTTTAAACATAAAAGCATGTTAAATTTTGTCAAAGGCATTCTTTGCATCTATTGAAATGACCATGTGTTTCTTGTCTTTAAGTCCATTTAAATGATTTATGATGTTTATTGACTTATGTATATTGATCCATCCCTGCATCTCTGGGATAAAGCTGAATTGATCATGGTGGATGATATTTTGATGTATATCTGTAAGTGTTTGCAAGTATCTTGTTGAGAATTTTTACATCTATTTTCATTAATGATATGGGTCTACAGTTTTCTTTATTGGTTGTATCCTTACGTGGTTTTGGTATTAGAGTGATGCTGGCTTCATAGAAGGGATTTGGAAGTTCTCCCTCCATTTCCAACTTTTTGAATAAATTAAGTAGTATTGGATGTAGATTTTCTTTAAATGTCAGGT
>NW_008360297.1:2822561-2823062 GCF_000622305.1 Nannospalax galili
GTCTGTCAATCTTGTTTATCTTTTCAAAGAACCAGCTCTTGGATTCGTTGATTCTTTATATTGTTTTCTTTGTTTCAATTTCATTAATTTTGGCCCTGATTTTTGTTATTTTTTCTTGTCTGCTGGGTTTGGGTTTCGTTTGCTCTTGCTTTTCATGTGTATTAAGTTGCAATGTTAAGTCATTTATTTGTGCTCTTTCCAATTTTTTGATGCAGGCACTTAGAGCTATAAACCTCCCTCTGAGGACAGCTTTCAGTGTGTCCCAGAGGTTTTGTTGTGCTGTATTGTCCCTTTCATTTAGTTCCAGGAATACTTTTATTTCTTTCTTAATTTCTCTTTTGACCCATTCATCATTCAGGAGTGTGTTGTTTAATCTCCATGTGTTCATGTGGTGATTAGGGCTTCTTCCGGTGTTGATTGTAAGCTTTATTGCATTGTAGTCTGATAAAGTGCATGGAATTACTTCAATCTTTTTGTATTTGTTGAGGTTTGTTTTGTGCC
>NW_008360297.1:2823162-2823730 GCF_000622305.1 Nannospalax galili
TGGGTCTTAAAGTCCTGTAGTATTGTTTTTATGAAGTTGGGTGCACCAGAGTTTGGTGAATATATGTTCATGATTGGAATATCTTCTTGATTGATTGTTCCTTTGATCAAAATGAAATAGCCCTCTTTGTCTTTTCTGGTTAGTTTCAGTTTAAAGTCTATATTGTCAGATATTAGGATTGCTACGCCTGCTTTTTTCTTAGTGCCATTTGCTTGGCATATTTTGTTCCATCCTTTTACTTTAAGATAGTGTCTGTGCTTGAAAGTGAGATGAGTTTCTTGTAGACAACAAAAAGATGGGTTTGGTTTCTGCACCCATTCACCTAGTCTGTGTCTTTTGACTGGGGAGTTCAGTCTGTTAATAATTAAAGTTATTAATGAAAGATGTGTATTGAATCCTGTCATTTTTGTTTCTGTTCACATTCTTGATATACGTGTACTTTTCCACAGTTATACATTCAATGAATTTCTTTATGCAATCCCTTGGGTATAGTCATTCCTTTCTTCAGCTCTTTGTATTGCTTCCAGAACTCTCTGAAGGGCTGGTTTTGTCGACATGAATTCTTCCA
>NW_008360297.1:2824804-2828037 GCF_000622305.1 Nannospalax galili
TTTTGTCTTCAGGAGTTCCCACAGAGGCCCAAGTCAGATGAGGATCAGATGCTCTCAGGCTTTCTTCTAAGGTCTGGATCCCTCCAGGATAGATTTTGGCTTCAGGAATTTGGGGGTTGGACTGGTGTGGGAGCCAGGGTCAGGGTAGATGCTGGTCTAGGGTAGCTGTTGGCCGTGCCACCCAGAGATGCAAAGGAAGCTGGGGGCAAGAGGCAACCCCAAGGGCCCCTAGGGACTGCACTGAGGAGCTGGGTTGGTCTGCATGCAAAGGACCAGGAAGAGGAAAGGTCAGCCCTGGTGTCCAGGAAAGAGGCTGGTGGGTTGTGCATACCCAGGGAGGCAGAGGGAGGTGAGGGCGTGGCCAGGCCCAGAAGCAGTGCTCCTGGGGACCTGAGAAGGAACTGAGTTGCTGTAGATACATAGGATCAGGAAGCAGTGGTGGTTCCCCAGGTGTCTGGGGCTCCCAGACAAGGAATGGGATAGGACCCAGGCTAGGAAGAGAGACCAGCGGGGGAGATGGGAGGGTGAGTGAGGCTGGGGAAGTCAAGGCGCAGAGGGCCCAATCGACTTACCCTGGAGAGAGAGGCCTGGGGGTCGGAGAGAGGCTGTGGGTCCTGCAGGCCCTGGGAAATATTTTTATCATCAGAAAGAGCTCCCTCCTTCCCTCTAGGTTAATGCAGCACACAGCAACACCTCAGATATCCTGAAGGAAGGCCCTCTGAGGCAGGTGGGAGGCAGGCAGCCTGGCTTCCCACCTCCAGCCTTCTCAGTCTGCCTCCTCTTGCCCAGGTATGGGGGCAAGGGGAGGTGCGGCGACAAAGAACCTCGTTCCAGCTTCGAAATGACTCTGAACCAGCTGGAACCATTCAGTCATTCCTTTCCCCTGGCCAGGAAGCCTGGGCACTTCTGGGCTCTCAGTCTGTAATGTGTCATGGCCATCCCTTGAGCACCTCCACCCCAGGAACAAAATGCCTTTTGCACCCACTAGTGGGGGCCAGCATGTGCACTCAGCTCTGGGTAAACTGGAGGCACTGTAGGTTCTGAGACCCACGGAGTGCCGATGCTTGGCTGGCTCTGAGCCTCCACTCTTATGTCATTTAAGTTTAGTTGGAAACTTCTAGAGCTTCCTCCTGTCCTCATCATTTACTGCTTGGATACCTGCTTATAAAGGCAGCTTGGCCCAGACCAAGGTCAGGTGGTTTTGTACTCTCGTGTGACGTTTCTTGTGAAGGAGAATCTAGCAAGGCTGGAGCCCCCCGGATCTAGGGTCCAGATAGCCCAGGTGCGCTATTGCTCTGCATTTTGTCCTTTTGTTCGGATTGCCCAGCCTTCTCCTCCTAGACCCGGGAAAAATCTTTCAATGTTGAGCTCAAAGGCTCCCCCTGCTGGACATTAGCACTGTTTCACGCCAGGGCTGGGCTTTTACTAGACAAATCAAGCCTACATTGCAAAAGATCTTTAGGCAGAAACAACCCTACTGGGTGGCACCTGTCCACACTTAGAAAGAGAAAACACCGGGAGAATACATAGTAACATCTCAATTAATTATCACTGAATTTTCCCTGGAAATCTGCCTCCTGTACCAGCTTGCCTTTTAATGAGGCAGGGAAGGGCATGGAACTGGGTGTGAAGTATTGGGACCAGACGATGAGTCGGGGCTTCAGGGGAAGCTAGGTTTGGTCTTGAGGGGCAGGAGGAAGTTGGGCAGGAGTAGTCATAGCCCAGGGTTTGAGTTTCTGCTGCCACCAATATCAGTGTTTTAAATATCAACGCGTCAGCATTGACGGCTCTAAATAGCGTTTTCATACTACTAGCTGACCTTTCCACTTTTTTTCTTTTTTTGAGACAGGATCTCCGTGTTGCCCCAACTGGCCAGGCTATATATACGAGGCTGGCCACAAACTCACAGAGAATTCAGCCCGAGTTCTAGGACTAACGGTGTGCACCACCACACCCAGCTCACTTCTTTTTTTAAAGGCAACGACCCCACAGTGTAGCCTAAGCTGGTCTTGAGCTTATGACCCTCCTGCCTTAGCATCCTGACTACTGGGATTACAGGCATGTGCCATGATGCTTAGTTCATCTTCCCACTTTTAATGTGATTCCCTTGAACTGACCTTATAGATGAGCAGTTCATTTGCTCCTACTGTACATAAACATGTGTCTTATCCTTTCAAATATAGTTATAACTTTAGTTAGGCCAGTATTTTTGTATTTGTTACCTTTACTATGTCAATAATATTCACTGCCAAACAGATAATATAGCATAGTAACTTTTTTCACTTGCTTATTTTTACGTCTTTCCTGAAATTAACCATTGCCTTATCATTTGGATGTTTTGCTTGTTGTTTATTTTGTTTAAGTTTTTAAGTACCATCTCTAACTAAAGGCCAAGTCTTCGACAAATGTTTATATTTCCCTTTTTTAATATTCTGAGGCCCATGATGTCCTAGCAATTTCATCTTCCTGAGAAATTCTGCCAGAACACTTGGGACCTGAATAATCATCACAGAGAGATGTCCTTCACTCTTTTCTGGGTTGATGCTCTCTGGTCTTCCTCTTCCTGTTTTACCCATATTCTGGTGGAGCACACCTTCAAGCATGTTCCTGAGAAAAAGTGCATTTGAGCTGAACTTTTGACCCTTGGATATACAAAAAAGTCTTTATTCCCCCCTTGCAGTTGATTGATAGTTTGGCTGTGTATTAGTTACTTTTCCCGATGCTGTGACAAAATCCCTGACAAAAGAAACTTAAGGAAGGAAGGATTTATTTTGGCCTACAGTTCTCGGGGATGCAGTCTATCATGGTAGGAAAGGAAGGCATGGTGGCAGGAGTGTGAGGCAGATGGTCACACTGCATCCACAGTCAGTAAGCAGAGAATGATGAGCTCTGGTAATCAGCTCTCTTCTTTTAACTCAGTCTGGAATCTTGGCCCATACAACAATGTTGCCACATTTAGTGTGAGTTTTCCCATCTCAGGTAATTTAGTCTATATCATCCCTCACAGACAATCCCAGAGATTTGTTTCCTTGGTGAGTCTAGATCTCATAAAGTTAACAATCAAGAATACTCATCATAGATTGGAAATCATTTTACTTTAGAATTATGAAAACATTGTTCCATTGCCTCAAAAAAAATGTTGCTGTTGAGAAATATGAAGCTCATTTTATTTCTGCTTTCTTTGTATTCTTTCTCTCTCTCTCTCTCTCTCTCTCTCTCTCTCTCTCTCTCTC
>NW_008360297.1:2828090-2839339 GCF_000622305.1 Nannospalax galili
CTCTTTGTTATCAGGATGATTAAACTTCATCACGACTGGCCCACCACCTTGCTGGCCTATTTTCATCCATTGAGCTGGAATAGGCTTTTCCAATGTAGAAACTTGTCTCTTGGATCTAGGAAATTTCCTTATAATATTTCATAGATATTTCCCCTCACAGTACTTTCTTCCACCCTCTAAATGTAGATGGAAATAATATTAGTTCTATAATGTAACCAGGAAAGTGAGTTATGAGGAGAAAAAGTGAGCAAAGATATCTAGTTAAGTCCGGCAGGAGCAGGAGCTGACACATGAGCTCACTTCAAAGAACTCATTTGATTCTCCTGTTAACAAGGTACTTGGGACCCTATAAATCTCATCATATCAGACAGACTTTGGCTGAAGTCAGAGATGTCACTTCATAATCTGTCCTTGGAATCTTCCTTAGTTTGCTTTTCCTTGCAGTGTCACGGTTGCTTGGTGCATGTTGGATGGGATCATCCACCGTCTCAGTCTGATTTCTGCTGCTGTAACGGAATTCTTGAGGCTATGCCATTTGTAGGGAAAGAGGCTGGGAAGCCCAAGACCATGGTGCCGGCATGTGGCAGGGGTCCCTGTGCTACGTTATAATGTGGTGGAAGGGTAAGTGAGCACTAGAGACAGAGAGAAATGAGACTGCACTCATCTTTATTCTTAACCAGGAATCCAGCTCTGTGATAACTAACCAACTCCCATGATAACTAAATTAATCAGTTTGTGGGAACAAAGCCTTCATGACACAATCACATGTAAAAATCTGACTTCTTTTTTTGTTTGTTTGTTTTTGTTTTTTGAGACAGGGTCTCACTATATAGCTCTTACTGGCCTGGAACTCACTATGTAGACCAGGCTGGCCTTGAACTCCCAGAAATGCACCTGCATCTTCCTCCTGAGTAATAGGATTAAGGGTGTGTGCCACCATGCCTGACAAGATCCAACTTCTTTTTTTTTCTGTCTTTTGGAGACAAGGTTTCCCTGTAGCCCCAGCTGTCCTGGAACTCACTATGTAAACCAGGCTGGCCTCAAACTCACAGAGATCCACCTGCCTCTGCCTCCCAAGTGCTGGGGTTAAAGGTGTGCTCCACAATGCCTGGCCCAAGATCCAACTTCTTAAACCTATTACAACAATTAAATTTCAACATGCGTTTTGGAGGGGACATTTCAAACCATCACTTCTAGGATAAAAATTCTGCATCATTAAAGTGAGGACCAGACTACGCATAGTTCAGTTGATCAACTTCTTGTCTACCATGCAAGAAGCCATGGGTTCAATTCTTAGTACCATGTGAACAGAGCACTGTGGTGCATTCGTGCAATCCTGGCACTTGAAAGGTAGGACAATCAGAAATTCAAGATCATCTTTGACTACACAGGAAGTTCGAGGCCAGCCTGAGATACACACATAAGACCCTGTCTCTAAATAAACAAATAAATGTAAAATAAGAGACTACTTTGGAATGCTCTTCGAGCTCCAATGTCCCATAATGCCATTTATGCCACTCTGTTAAAAAAAATCTCATAAAGAGAATGAAGCTGTGTCTGGGAGCGCACATCTGCCCACATGATTGATTTACCATAGTGAGAACATGTGTCAATCGCAGAGACATTAGACATGGCAGCTGGAGCCCTTGAGGCCCTTGAAACAGCCCTGGGGTTGCTGGTCACAGAGCTGAATGAACTCAGGGTGAGACTGGGAAGAATATGCTTCTCCTTCCCCTCCGTGCATGTGGAGTTGCCCTGATTCTTCCCGCCCAGGCTCCTTTCTTGCTCTTGGCTAATGAATTGCCACACCTCCTCCCTCAGCTTCTGAGGTTTCTCAGCCACCCACCCCCTGCTCCTTTCACCTGCTCCTTGTTTTCACCATTTCTTGCCTGACTTCTTTCAACTGCTTCTCACTGTCCTCAACTTGCTTTGTCTATCCAAAAGACTGTCCTCACCTGCCACTGGAGAAGTCTTTCTGAGGCATACAACAAACTTCACCCCTTCTCTATTAAAAACCTATAATTTCCCCAGCCACCCAACCCCCCAAAGTAGGAAAAATAAGGTAATTCCATAAATACCAAGACTTTAGTATCATGATTGACAGTGCTAGTCACTGCATTGTGCCACCCCCAGTCCAGTGACAGCTCACTGATCCAGGCAGAATTCACCTTCAAAATACAAGCAATTGTGTCCCCATGAGGCACAAGCCTGGCCTGATGGCAAGGAAGAGGGCATTACAGGAAGCCAGGCCCTGACCCAGCCAGTGCACCCTGGTGCCATCCCTGCCCTAAACCTCCTGCTGAAGACTTGGTCTGGTTGTTGACTCTGAAAGTCTCAGATATAGGGAATCCTATACTAAGCATCATAAAGCAACATCAGAGATCATCCAGGGAGTAACTATTTCTCTGGAGAGGGTCCTTGTAGTAAAAATATCCCTCCATCTGACTCTCTGCCTTTCTGTGATACCACTTAAGGGGCCATGGAGTTGTGACAAGGAATAGGGGACCTCAGGCCAGGATGATGGGCCCTCATGGAATCAATTAACAATATGCTGAAACAGGGAAGTAAAAAATTCTATCATTGTAGACAAGAAACAAATCCTTTCTTTGCGAAGTAGTGAATAAAACTCACATTCTTACCAGTAATCCAGCATCCCCCCTATGAAAAATCTGCTGGTTGACAACAGTGCCCTCATGTGTCAGTGTGGTGGAATGTCCACTTGTGTTAGAGGCAACCTCCTCTTAACATTTTTTTCATCTTGCAAACCTGTCAGGTCCCTTATTGACAACTCTGACCATGTGGCTTCAGTCAGCCCCTCAGAGCAAGACCAGCAGCAGGGGGCTTTTGGCGCCAGCCAGGCCACCAGTTTTGTCCTTCAATATATATTATATTCATATGTATTCTCTGAATAGACTGAGGATCCCAGTATGTTTATGTGGTTTCTATCTGTCAATTTATTCCATGTTTCAAATTGAAATTGTTAATTCATTTTAAAATAGCACTTTGTAGCAGTGGAAAAAAAGTCATTTAATTAATCAGGGCTGTGGGGATGGGTCAGTTGGTAAAATGCTTGCCTTGTAGGCACCAGTACCTGAGTTGGATCCCCAACACACATAAAAATGCTGGACATGGTGAACACACATCCCTATATTCCAAGAACTAGGGAAGTGGAGTCAGAAGATCCCTGGGCTCACTGACCAGCCACCCTAGCTTAGCTGGTGAGCTCCAGGTCCTGGTGAGAGACCCTGTCTCCAAGGAGATGGATCGATGTTCCTGAGGATGACACCTAAGGTAGTTCTCTGGCCTTCATACATGTGTTCACACATGTACCTGCACCCACCCACCCACACATGAACATCCACAAACAAGCATTAAAACACACACACACACACAGAGAGAGAGAGATTTTCTAAAGCAAACACATTCATCACAAAGCTAGCATTAGTTCATGTTTGCAAATCTCGCTTTAGCACCTGGATTAGCAGAAACAGCTGATTCTCACGGTTGCTTCTGCCTCTAATCCCTTGCCATGCTCCATCACGTAGCCTTTGAGAAGCTGTGTGCTGACAGGGAGACTGAAAGGGCAAATTAAGATTTCATGTTATTATGGAGTCATTTAGACCTTGAGATCCCCTGATACAGTCTTGGGAACCCTAAGGGGCCACAGACTGTTTTGAGAACTGCTGATTAGGAATATGGTCACATGAGGGACTGGGCTGAGAGACAGCTCAGTCGGGGAAGTGCCTGCCATGAAAAAGCATGAGGACCTGAATTCAGATCCCCGGCTCCCACGGAAAAGCTGGGCATGGTGGGGCCAACCCATAACCCCAGATCTGCTGAAGCAGAGACAGGCATGTCTTGGGCCTTGCTGACCAATCTAGTCTAGATAGCAAGCTCCAGGCCACTGAGATATCCTTTCTCAACAAAAAAGAAAAGTGTGGATAGTACCTGTGGAATGCCACCCAAGGTGGTCCTCTGACCTCCAGACACACATGTACTGGTACACATGCACACACATACATAAACACACACACACACACACACACACACACACACACGAATATGGTCATACGGGCCACAGACCTGGGGACAGATATGGAACCTAAAAAATGTGGGGGGGGGTTATATGTGGTGTGCATGTGTGTGTGTGTGTGTGTGTGCGCACATACACACTGATGCATGCATAATTGCATGCATGTGTGGAGGCCAGAGGTTGACATCAGGTGTCTTTCCTCTATTGTTCTCTATCATCATCATCATTATTACTATTGAGTCAGGATTTACTCTAAAATGAGCTTACTGATTGGCTAGACAGGCTGGCCAGGCAGCTCCCAGGATCCTCTTGTCTTTATCTCACAACTTTTAAATGTGGGAGTTGGGGAGCCAACTCAGGTCCTTGTGCTTACATAGCAAGCACTTGACCCACTGAGCCATCGTCTTTGCCCTGATTTTGTTTTAATGGCATTCAAGGTTTCATTTCTTTCACCAACCAAAAAAAACAAACAAAACAAAACAAAAACCTATATTAAGACGGACAAGATCCTGGGGTACTCGGTGTACTGGAGAAGGAAATAAATGACTTTAAATGGCCACTCTCCATCCAGAGAGGACCATCACAGACAAAGGGTACTGTTCAAGGACAGCATCTGGTCTGTCTCTTGCTGGCCAGATGCCTTTCAGGATTTTCCTTACCCATGGCCCTGTTCCATTGCTTGGCACCTGCTCCAGCAACTTCAATGCTGTTTTGAGATCCTTTAGAACCCATTAGCAGACCCTGGGAATGGCTAATCTTTCCTCTAAAACATGAGGGATGGTGTCTAGATGGTCCCCAGAACAAATTAGGTTATTGTTCTCAACTGAAGAGGAAATGGTACCCCCTCTTCCCAGAGGTTATTTGGGATGTGCAAGGAAATCCTCAAACATAAGATAAATGTTTCTTCTTCCCTTAGGGAGAAAAGTGAGTCCACTCATGGCAGATATAACAGTTTTCTGTCTCACTCAGAACAAAACCCAAGTCCTTACAGTGGCCTTATGGAATCTGTCCTGCCCCCTCCACTGCACCTCCTAGTCCCATCGCTGCCTTCAGTGCCTCATGAGCAGACTTGATTTGGGTCACTATATGCAGAGTAGATCAGGGCAGGAGGGCTAAGGTACAATGGTCGTAGCACTGGCTGTGTTGGATGATCGGGGCTATAACTTCCTCTTTAAAATGAAGGAATTGGGCTAAAATTCTTAGGGTCCTACTAGCTCCAATATTCCCTAACTCCACTTCCATCCCAGTTGGAAGCAACTTAAATAAGATGCCTCATTCGATGTCTAGAGCCTTCCAGAGAAAGGGATCCTACAATGCAGGTTCTTTGGATGAACGAAGGAAGGAGGCACTTGAACATCAGAGAGCATTAAAAAAACACATCAGGTCTGTATCTGTTCCCAGACCTGCAGCTCATGTGATCACATTCTTAATTCAGTTCTCAAAATGATCTGGGATTTCCTGGCAGAGTGTGTATGTGTGGGGTCCTAAGACCCTCTCAGGGGAGCTCAAGTTCAGAATAGAGGTCCCAGCTGCTCTCTTTCTGGAACCTGCTACAGACTCCAGCCTTTTTATTTTCCTTCCTGGTCCTTGGTCGCCACTGAAACAGCCTGAGTGATTTTTATAGAAAGGGACTGACATCCATCCACTGTCTTCAAAGCACTCCCAGGATTTGCTGGGCACAGTGGGGAGGCTGAGATCTTCATACTTGGTGGCACATTCTGAAGCAGCTTCCCAGTTCACCTGGAACAGAACTCTCCTGTGTAGACTATAAAATGCAAGGAGATTTTGCATTTTAGGTGCCATGATATATCCAATTTTAAATGTATTAATTTTTATGTATTCTTAGACATGCTGGAGAAAAGCAAGAAGCTAAATTTATCTTGTGTTTTGGGATTTCTTTTTTTAAATATTTTATTTATTAATTTTATTTTATGTGTATGAGTGCATTGCCTGCATGTATGTGAGTGCACCCATGTCATGCAATGCTGCAGAGGTCAGAAGAGGACTTCGGATTCCCCTGGAACTGGAGTTAAGGACAGTTTGTAGCCACCATGTGGGTGCTGGGAATCAAACCTGGGTCCTCTGCCCAGGACTGCAGGACACCTCTCTTTGGGGAGAGGCCTGCATGAGTGAACAGGATGTTGGGAAGGAGGCAGAGTCCCTAGGGTAAGGATCCTTTTAGTGTGGGACCCAGATAGAGGAGTGATCTGCAGGACAAACAACAGGGAATATCTAGAGGCCCTCACATCTTGTGTGTAGTGTCTGAACACAGGAGTCTCTGAATGTGTTAGAATGGTGAGAATCTCCATTGTCATCCCGTGTCATTTTGGGTGAACCTGAAAGAGCCTGTGCTTAGCCACCAATACCACTGTGACCCTGGCCAAGAGGCTACACTAAGTGGACATGCCAGTGTCTACTGAAAGTGCCAGCTGCAAAGTTGGCACTGTTGCCCCTGCTCTGATTCCTGGGGCCTCTGACCAAGGGCCAGAATTCCACACTACTCCTTCCCATGTCATAATTGCTCTTGGGACCCAACCCTGCCAATGCAGTATGCTCCCCTGTGGGTCCTCAGAGCACGGGAACCAGGCATGCTGGGGCAATACAAGGATGGGTGTGGCCCACGCATGGATTCTGTGAGTTCTAACAGTATCAAGGTTAGCAGCAGGAAACTCCCCAAGTTCCTCTGGGCCATGTTTCCTGGAACACCTCTGTGTTCATAGCAGCCTGTTTGGTGAGAATGAGGTCCCATGCTCTGTAGCGAGCACACATACACTCCACCCCTTGTAAATTTGCAGAGGACACTTCCCTTTGCTGCAAAGTGTGTGCATGAGGCCAGCAAGGACATGTGTTCTCAGTTAATACTCCTAGAAATCCCTTTTTTCTTTCTTTTTTTTCCTTTTTTTAATTTTAAAAAAGGTTTAATTAAATTTTTTCAGCTGTTGATATTTTATTTTATTTTTAAATTATTTATTTAATAACCACATGATTAGAAGAAGCACTTCATTACAGTATAAACATATTCAATAACAATTTCCAGAGGAAAGATGCATCTCTTTCAAAAGTGGCTGTAAATTTTTAGGTTCACAGTTGAATGAATAGTTATATAATATTGAACTCAGTGTAAACCCTATAAGACATAAAATTGAATGAGGCTTTAACCTTTAAAAATGATCTCCATTTAATTTTAAAATATACTGTTTCATACAGAAAAACTCATTTTTAATGTTGTTAACACTTAGATGTTTGCACATGCATCTCTAATCTCTATGTATCCAATTATTACTAGTCACAATCAGTTACACTCAGGTCCTTGGCAGCTGCATATGGATATAAAGTCATCAGGTAGATTTCAATGGTAATGTTTTTCACCTCTAATAATTAACATGAAGCAAATTTTTATGCTTCTTCTTCAAATATAATTCATTTTTTTATTTGTTGATTTTGTCTGTGGGTGTGTATTTCATACAGAACACCCCAAACAATCTAATTCACCTATACACCCACTTCCCAAATGGTACCCTCCCATAGTTCCCCACCCTCCTCCACACACTGGAGCCCATAATACTCTGTCATCCCTGTTACTGTCCACTGTGTTTTCGGCACCCCCAGCCATTCCCCAGTGCTTGTCCATTCTATGAATCTACTCAGTCTACCTAGAGTTCCTTGTTTTAGGAAGATCAGCTCTTCCTTCATCTAGCAGCAATCAGTTGCCAATATTCCTTTAGATAAGATTGGGGTCTGCTGTTCATTTTCCCAGTTCTATGCTGGGTTACTGTCTGAGAGTCTCTTGGGCCAGCCTGGCCAACAACTCATAGGAAGGTATCTCCTGTCTCACATTATTTCTTGTTATGTAGCCTTTAGCTATATACATGGACTCTTAAAAAAATTATATTGACCCCTTTAATCTTTGGTTATACTTTCCTTTTAGGTGTTTAAGACCATACAGTTGGCCCAGCTAAACCAGTTCATTTTTACTCTTAAGGCCATTTGAGGATCTGTTCCTCAGGGGTCACATGGGCTTGGGAGGAGCCCCTGGCTCCTTTCTTTTACAAGTTCCATCTATGTGAAGATAAGTCAAAGGTCCTTCTTGACCATGGCTAGTTTCGCTTGGAAGTATGGAGGAAATGTATTCTCTGTGTTGACCCTCCACTTTGTAGACTGGACACTGGTTCAAGTCCATCTGGTGGGGTCTCCATGGCCTCCTTGATCAAGAGGACATCTGACTCACTACAGTTACAGGACATTTTGAGAGATGCTTATAGTCCCCTGGAATTTAGTCAACCTAGGTGGGCAAGGAGCAAAAACTGTCCTTTAAGTCCCTCTGACCAAATTAGTATAGGTTCAAAGTATGGCTGTTAAACATCCAAGAAGGTTAGTTCCACCAGTCTGGTACTTTTAATTACCATGTGCCATGTAGATAAAGCTTGGGCAAAGACCAAATGTTCTCAGATAAACCTTGCCTAGATATATATTATATTCCTTGAGCTAGTCATATGTATAATTTGTCAGTAGGTTCTTCGATTAATATCGTTCCCTCTGTTTTTTTAAAAACTAGCTAGGCATTATTTATCTCTCGCATTGTCTAACCCTTCCACCATGTTTTCCTCATTTAAAGTATCTCCATTTTTCCATTAATAATACCTTTCTTCTATGGTCCCACCTTTCTTGAGCTCCTTATTTCCCTTTATCCCCAAGTTTCCTTGTATAACCTTCCCTCCCCCCCTTAAAATAACCCCATTTTTATCCATATCTCCCTTATTAACACCTGTTTCCTACTGTTCTTCTCTTTCAGATTCTTTCTTTTCCTTTACCTCCCTGGTTCCTTTTCATTATCCTGGTTCCTGTAGTTATGTCTGGGTACACACTCACTTGTCAGGATTTGGTGCTAGGATCCACATATGAGGGAGAATGTATGTCATTATTTTTTTTTCTGAGTCTGTGTTACTTCACTTAGTATAACAGTTTCTCATCCATTTACCTGCAAATTTCATGATTTCATCTTTCTTTACTGCTGAGTAAAAAACTCCATTGTATAAATGAACGACATTTTCATTATCCACTCATCAGTTGAGGGACACTTAGGTTGCTTCCATCTCTTAGCTATTGTGAAGAGAGCAGCAACAAACGTGCATGTACAAGTGTCTGTGCAATAGGATGAGTTCTTTGGGTATATGCCAAGGAGTGGTATAACTGGGTCAAATGGTAGGTTCGTTTGTAGTTTTTTAAAGAGTTCTCCACACTGCTTCCCATAGGGGTTGAGCAAGTTTGCAGTCCCACCAGCAGTGGATGAGCATTCCCCTTTCCCCACATCCTCTCCAATATTTTGGTATCATTTGATCTCTTGATCTTAGCCAGTCCGACTGGTGTAAGATGAAATCTTAAAGTGGTTGTAATTTGCATTTCCCTAATTGCTAATGATGTTGAACACCTTTTAAGATGCTTCTTAGCTGTCTTTATTTCTTCTCTTGAGAACTCTCTGTTCAGCTCCTTAGCCCATCTTTCAATTGGGTTACTTCCTTTCTTCTCTGTTTTTTGAGTTTTGGATGTGTTGTTGGTGAAGATTTTCTCCCATTCTGTGGGTTTTCTGTTCACTTCCCTGGTTGACTACCTTGACATACATAAGGTTTTTAGTTTAATGAGGTCCGACCCTATATCGTATAGGTTATTGCCAGTGTTTTCTTCAAAAAGGTTCAGAGTTTCAGGCTTCACATTGAGGTCTTTGATCCATTTGGAGTTGACTTTTGTGCAAGGTGAAAGATAGGGGTTTAGTTTCATTCTTCTACAGGTGGAGATCCAGTTTTGCCAACACCATTTAGTAGCACATAGGTTTTTAAAGTAATCCCTTATAATGTTCTGTATCTTTCTGGTGTCTGTTGTGATGTTTACCTTTTCATCTCTGATTTTCTTGATTTAGAGGTGCTCTTTCTTTCTTTTGGTTAACTATGCTAGCAGTTTGTCAATCCTGTATATCTTTTCAAAGAACCAGCTCTTGGATTCATTGATTCTTTGTATTGTTTTCTTTGTTTCTATTTCATTGATTTCTGCTCTGATTTTTGTTATTCTTGTCTGCTGGGTTTGGGTTTCATTTGTTGTTGCTTTTCAAGTGTCTTGAGTTGCAATGTTCAGTCATATATTTGTGTTCTTTCTTTTTTAATATTTTCTTTATTATTTTTATCTTATGTGTACGGGTGTATTGCCTGCATGTATATGAGTGCACACGTGCTGTGCAAGGCCATGGATGTCAGAAGAAGGCTTCGGATTGCCCTGGAATTGGAGTTAAGGATGGTTTGTTGCCGCCATGTGGGTGCTGCGAGTTGAACCCAGGTCCTCTGCAAGAGCAGTCAGTGCTCTTAACCACTGAGCCATCTCTCCAGCCCCTCTTTCTGATTTTTCAGTGTAGGCACTTAGATCTATAAACTTCCCTCTAAGGACTGCTTTCAATGGTCCCAGAGGTTTTGTTGTGTTGTATTGCACTTTTCACTTAGTTCCAGGAATACTTTTATTTCTTTCTTAATTTCTCCTTTGACTCATTCATCATTCAGGAGTGTGTTGTTTAATCTCCATGTGTTCATGTAGTTACTAGAGTTTCTTCCGGTGTTGATTTTAAGCTTTATTGCACTGTGGTCTGATAGAATGCATGGAATTATTTCAATCTTTTTGTATTTGTTGAGGTTTGTTTTGTGCCCTGTATATGGTCAATTTTTGAGAAAGTTCCATGGGGTGCTGAGTAGAAAGAATATTCTTCGGTGTTTGGGTGAAATATTCAGTAAATGTCTGTTAGGCCCATTTGATGTCTGGTACTGTTTAATTCAGATGTCTCTCTGTTAACTCTCTGCCCTGTTGACCTATCTAATGGAGACAATGCAGTATTGAAGCCCCTACTATTAATGAGTTGAGATTAATCTGGGTCTTAAAGTCCTGTAGTATTGTTTTTATGAAGTTGGGTGCACCAGAATTTGGTGAATATATGTTCATCATTGTAATATCTTCTTGATTGATTGTTCCTTTGATCAGAATGAAATAGCCCTCTTTGTCTTTTCTGGTTAGTTTCAGTTTAAAGTCTATTTTGTCCGATATTAGGATTGCTATGCCTGCTTTTTTCTTAGTGCCATTTGCTTGGTATATTTTGTTCCATCCTTTCACTTTGAGATAGTGTCTGTCCTTGAAAGTGAGATGAGTTTCTTGCAGACAACAAAAAGATGGGTTTTGTTTTTTA
>NW_008360297.1:2839656-2840227 GCF_000622305.1 Nannospalax galili
GAGGTGGGAATACTTTGGGCCAGGCTCTTCTGGCTGTCATAGTTTGCACTGAAAAGTCAGTTGTAAGTCCGATGGGTTTTCCTTTATATGTGACTTGTTGCTTTTCTTTTGCAGTGCTCAGTATTGTCTCTTTGTTCTGTTCATTTAATGTTTTTACTATGATGTGCCATGGAGAGTTTCTTTTCTGTTCCTGTCTGTTTGATGTTCTATATGTTTCTTGTATTTGTATGGGCATGTCTTTCTTTAATTTTAGGAAATTTTCTTCCACGATTCGGTTGAAGATCTGGCCCATGCCCTTCTCTTGGGATTCTTCTCCTTCCTCTATGCCTATGATTTATAAGTTTGGTCTTTTTATGGTGTCATACAATTCCTGCATATTCCATTCTTGTGATTTCTTAAATTTTTCATAATCTTTATTTGAGTGGCCTAATTCATCCACTTTATCTTCCAGTCTTGATACTTTGTTTTCCATTTCATTCATCCTTCCTTTGAGTTGTTGGCCAGGGTGGCCTAAGAGACTCCCAGACAGTAACCCAGCATAGAAGTGGGAAAATGAACAGCAGACCCCAAT
>NW_008360297.1:2840248-2846056 GCF_000622305.1 Nannospalax galili
TATCCCTATCTTCTTTCAGTTCTTTGATTTCTTTCTTCGTGTGTTCTTTAAATTCACTGAATTCTTTTGTTATGTTTATAATTGTTCTTTTGGGTTTCATGTCCTGTGTTATCTATAGGTGGTTCTCACTGTACTCCTCTAGAGGACTGTTGGTACTTGGTGGGGATATATTATTTTGGTTTTTCATGTTATTATTTTTTCTCTGTGACTTTGACATGTAGATTTCTTTTGTAGTTTCTGATTCTAGTGTGAGACTTAAGCCTTCCTTTGTCGAGTTTAGGTCTGCTTGTTTTTGTAAACTTTATGTGCCTTGTGGTTTACCTGTTGGACATGAAAAGCTCATTGGTCTAGGGTTCAGGTTCTCTCTTTTGTTTTTATATTAGAGTGGCCAAATTGCTTCATCTTCAGGAGTTCCCACAGAGGCCCAAGTTAGATGAGGATCAGATGCTCTCAGGCTTTCTCCTAAGGTCTGGATTTCCCCAAGAAAGATGCTGACCTCAAGAATTTAGGGGCTGGGCTGGCCTGGGAGCAAAGCCCAGGAAAGATACTGGTCCCAGGAAGCTGGTGGCTGTGCCACTCAAGAATGCAAAGGGAGTTGGGGAGGGAAGAGACCCTGAGGGATCCTGGGGACTACTTGGAGGAACTGGGTTGGTCCGGATGCAAAGGATCAGGAAGCAGTGGGGACTCTGGGCCAAGAAGTCAGTCCAGGGGTCTGAGGTGCCAAGACAAGAAATGGGCCAGTACCCAGGCCAGGAGGAGAGATGGAGTGGGGGAGTTGGGAGGGTGAATGAGGCTGGGGGAGTCAAGGTGCTGTGGGCACCGTGGGACTCATCCAGGAAAGATGGTAGCACCAGGAAGCCGGTGGCTGTACCACCCAGGGACACAAAGGTAGGTCGGGGTGGGACCAGGCCCAGAGGGCTCCTGGGGATCATGGGAAGGAACTGGGTTGGTCTGGATGCAAAGGATCAGGAAGCAGTGGGGACTCTAGGCCAAGAGGTCAGTCCTGGTGTCTGGGGTGCCAAGACAAGAAAGGGGCCAGTAACCAGGCCAGGAGGAGAGATGGTGTGGGGGAGCTGGGAGGGTGAATGAGACTGGGGGAGTCAAGGTATGGTGGGTGCCACTAGATTTACCCAGTCAAGATGCTGGCACCAGGAAGCTGGCAGCTGTGCAGCCCAGGGACACAAAGGGAGGTGGGGGCAGGCCCATTTTTTCTTTTTAAATCAAGGAATTTAATTTTACTTTTACATACAGTTTTTATGGTAAAGAATCGAATAATCATAGCTCTTTAATTTTTAAAAAGTTTTTTTTAATTTTATGTGTATGAATGTTTTGCCTGCATGTATGCAAGGGTACCATGTGAGTGCAATGGCCTGTAGAGGCCAGAAGAGGGTGTCAGATCCCCTGGAACCAGAGTTACAGGATGGTTTTCAGCCACTATGTGAGTGCTGGGTATTGAACCCAGGTCCTCTGGAAGAACAGCAAGTGTTCTTAATCACTGAGTCACCTCTCCAGCCCCAAGCTCTTTTCTTTTTTTAAAACCTAGGGTCTTGCTATATAATCTAGGATGGCCTAAAACTCAAGATACCTTGCCTCAGCTTTCCAAGTGCTGTGATTACAGGATGCACTACTATGCCTGGCTTCGTAGCTAATCTTTTTCTTTTTCTTTCTTTTGAAATACGGTCTCATATAGTCTAGGTTGGCTTCTTACCAGGTAGCAGATGATGACCTTGAACTCTTTGAACTCTTTTTCCCTTTTTTGTTTGAGAATTTCATACATGCACATAATGCATTTTTTTGACAAATCCCTCCCTTCCTCCTTTCTGATTTCTCCCCTATTCCCCTGCCACTTTTTCCTCCCAACTTTATGTATTCCTTTTTGTTTTGTTTTTTTTCCATTGAGTCCCCATCATGCTGCCTGTATCTGTATGGGTGTAGGGCCATCTACTGGAACATAGGTAGCCTCTCAGGGGCCACATCCCTGAAGAAAACTGACCCCCCCACACCTCCATACCATCAATAGCGCCTTATCTATGGGTGGAACTTTGTGACCACCTCCCCCTCAATGCTGGGATTTTGCCTGGCTTCAAGGTGATTGAGTGAGAGACTGTTGGTTTCTGTGTACACTTTGCTTTGTTACTTTGCTTTGTTACTTACCCCTTACAGTAGTCTCCAGGGCCCTTCTACCAGAGCCCTTGAGGAGCCTGGGTGTCTGCTAGAGGGCTCTGAACCGGGCCTTCTCTAGGATCAGCCTAGGCAGACCCTCAGGGACGTTGAGGAGCTCAGCTGCTGGTCACCACAGCTCACAGGTGATAGCTCAGCCCCACCGTGCCTTCCCAGGGCTGTGTCGAGAGTCCATTCCCTCCTGGACTCAGACCTGCAAGCTTCCTCCACACAGATGCCTTCTGATTGGTTTTCTATGCTCTTCTACCCACCTGAGGCCCATCCAGGTCTCCTGCAGGGGCCCAAGCTTTCTCCATCAGCCAATCCTGAGACTGTCTGGCCACCTCCTCCTTAGCCTCTGCACTCCTCATTGCTCTCAGGGGACCCTGGCCTGACTTTGCCATATCTCATCCCTACCAGTGCGTTTTTGAAACTGGAACATTGCTAATGCTGAGCTGCCCCTTTAGCCTGTGTCCCTGCAGCCTCCTTCTAAACACCTTCCCTCATATGCCCATAGTCATCCCTCCCTGTGCTCTCATTCCCATCCCTCGTCATCCTGGCTGTCTTACCTACCCCTATGCATTGGCTTCGCCTTCTCAGCCAGACTGCCCGACTTTGAGCCTTTAGAAGCCTGGCCTCAGCTTGTAATCCAGCTGCCCCGCTGAGCACAGCCATACTGCATACATAGAAGCCCCTTGAAATGCCTGCCAGTGTAACCCCAGGAGGCTGGGATGGGTGGGGTATGGACGGAAGCTGTGGGCTAAATGGGCAGTAGTGGCAGTATTCTAGAAAAGACCTCATTTTGGTGGTTTGAAGATTTCTTTTTATTATTTTTACTTGTGGTTTGTGTGTGTATGTGTGTGTGTGTATCTGTGTGAGTGAATGCCATGTAGAAGATGTTGGTGCCCTCAGAGGTCAGAAGATCCCACAGAGGCCAGCTCCCTTGGAGCTGGGGTTACAGGTCATTATGACCTGCCTGACATGAGTGTTGGAAACCAAACTGGGGCCCTCTAGAAGAACAGCAAGTGCTGTTAACTGCTGAGCTATCTCTCCAGCACCAGGACCTGAGTTTATACTGAGGTTACTGGGGTTTGTGGGGGTAGGGGAGATGTCAAGGGAGATGTTTCTTTGGTTTGGCTTTGGAGTTTTTGAAACAGGGTCTTCTGTAGCCCAGGATGGCCTTGAACTCATGAATCTCCCGCCTCCACCTCTCCATAGCTGAGACTACAGGCTTGCATTACCATGTCCAGCCTGAGGTTATGGGGAATGACAATAAATGCCAGTGGTAAGGAGGAAGAGAAACAGATACATGTAAAAATAAATAAACAAACAAACAGAGAGGTCCCGACTAACTCCAGGGACACCTCCCCATCTGGACCCATTGAACTGGTAAAAGGAGTGATTCATATAGATGGTAGATGTCACAAACTCCAGGCACTTCCGCTGAGCAGAACCCCTCAGTCCAGGACCCAAGAATCCCCTTGCTTTTGTACACACTCCTAATAAAGGCTGGCATCAGCATTATAAATCTGCAGATTAGGGGAACAAACCAAGGTGTTCAACTGCTTTAAGCCAACATTCTGACAGCACTGACAGGTGACAGCTGTCAGCCTTACTGGGGGATGGGACTGCTCATCTCTGCAGCGCTGTCATAAGAGCTTGAAAAACAGCATTCTGGGGCTATCCAGCACAGGCACAAGAGCCACAGCTCAACAGGGCAGTGCCCTGGAATCATCATCACTTTGCAACTCAGTGTGAAATAGAGGTTTATTATAACCCTGAATCATGAAGAAAACCTAAATGATGCTCAAGATTCTCCTAAAGAGAAGAAGGAAGAGTCAGTGAAATGGCATAGCAGGTGAAGGTGCTGGCCACCAAGCCTGATGACCTGGGTTGGATCCTGGGGGACCCGAGGTAAAGGGTGAGAACTGACTCCTGAAAGTTATCCTCTGACCACCATACATGGGTGCACCTCTCCCCACACACCCAAATAAATAAATAAATAAACAAATCCTTTTTAAAAGAAAAGATAGAAACAATTTAGACATTGTAATAAAATTTCTCTCCAAAACAGGTAGAATATATTTAAGGGCATTTAAAAAGAAAACATCCTTTGCTAACTAGAAAACTTAGCTAAAATGTCTACCTCTGGTTTCCCAAACACTTCACTTTGTGTGTGTGTGTGTGTGTGTGTGTGTGTGTGTGTGTGTGTGTGTGTATCCAGAGGTTGCATACATTACCATTTAGGAATGAAAGCAGGTGACTCACTGAGGGTCTAGAAAACGGCAGGAGTCAATGTTAAGTGTTGTGCCACCTGCTGTACACCTGCATGGCTGCCTCTCTCCCAGGTTACTCAGCCCCCAAAAGCTCCAGATGGGGGCCACCATCCTAATGTTGCAAAAGGCCTTCTTCCTCAAAAGTCTCCATCCCTCTGGTCAGCCCCACCCACCATTCCATAGCTGCCTGAGGCCCCTGAGCCTGGCCTCCAGCCTACTCCATCTCCTCATCAGCACACCTCCATGCTAGCAACCACTCATCTCATGTTGATTCATACATGTGATCTCTCCAAAAGGTTCTTCAGGAAAGGGCTGGGCTGGGCACTCATGCCATCAGCACCCATAATTCATGGTTAATGTATGCTGTATGGGACAGTGGACTCCAGGGCAAACTTCCTGGTTTCAAATCCCATCTGTGCTACTTGCTAATTGTGTAAGCTGGTGAAGTCATTTAACATCTCTGGTTTCCCTATCTGTAAAATACAGACCATAATGTCATCTTTTTCCCCTATATATTTAGTTAACTAGTTACTATGTGTGTTGTAGGAAGGGGGATGCACACTCTATGATGACCATGTGGAGGTCAGAGGACAACTTTCAGCTCTCTCCTTTCACCATGTGGGTTCCAGGGACCAAAGAGACCATCAAGCTTAGTGACAAGTGCATTTACCTACTGAACCATCTCACCAGCCCCCATAGTGATCTCTTAACTCACAGTTGTGACCATCAAATAAATTAGTATGTATAAAGGACTTCTGACAGTGTCTAGCACTTAATGGGTATTTGACAAATGTCAGTTATTATTGTTGACACAAGACAGTTATATATGTCATCTTTGTAAGCTTACTCTTACTTTGCAATGATGCTAGTTATAAAGAATCTCCAGTGTCATAATAATTCTGGAAGTAGGGATGTGTTGGCCAGTTTCCCAACTTGGACTCCCGAAAGCACAGAGGAATAAAGTGACTGATTCAAGGACACAGTGCCAGGAGGTGGCAGAGTTGGGACAGCGTCTGCGTGACACTGAGTTATGAGCTTTCCACTACTTTATAACTGCTATCTTAGAAATGTTAGAGCAGCTGACAGCTTTTGATGACTATAATTCTGGATTTCCAGTCTGCTTTGAGAGGTTGAATTATCCAAGGCTGGGGTGTTGCTCAGTTGATAGAGTGCTCCTAACATGCACAATGCCCTGGGTTTGATCCCCAGCACTGCATGGGATGTGGTGGCACAAGCTTTGTGGTCTCAGCACTTGGGAGGTGGAGGCAGAAGGATCAGAAGCTCAAAGTCATCCTTGGTTATACAACATTTGAGGCTTGCCTGGGGAGGGAGGGAGGGAGAGAGAGAGAGAGAGAGAGAGAGAGAGAGAGAG
>NW_008360297.1:2846086-2862890 GCF_000622305.1 Nannospalax galili
GAGTGGGGAGAGAGAGGAGAAAGAGGAGGGGAGAGAGAGGAGGGGGGAGAGAGAAGAGAGGAGAGAGGGAGAGAGAGAAAGAGAGAGAAAGAGAGAGAGAAAGAGAAAACAAAGCAAGAATTACTCAAATATTAGGAAGTTCCAGAGCCTGAGCAGGGGACTCTTGAGAAGTAGGCTTGGTAGGCTTGCTTTTTTTTTTTTTTTTTTTTTTTTTTTTTTGGTCTTTTTTGAGACAGGGTCTCCCTGTAGCCACAAATGGCTTGGAACTCAAGGATGGCCTTGAACTCAGAGAGATCCACCAGCCTCTGCCTCCCAAGTCCTGGGATTAAAGGCATTTGCTACCACACCCAGCCTAGGCTTTCATTTTTTTAAAAAATAATAGAGATCCCTAAGAAGCTAGGATTGTTAACTATTGCTGTGAGTGGGTATCAGTGATTTACTACTCTGTCACCAATCATTCCAAATCTCAGTGGCTTGAAACAACCAAGGATCACTTTAGCCTCTCCCACAGTTCTAGGGACTGGCAGGCTCAGCTGGGTGGTTCTCACTCCAGGCCTTTCTTTTAATTGTAGCCGGGTGCTGGCTAGGGCTGGAGACATCTCAAAAGTGTCCTCATTCACAGTTTGATGGTTTGTGTCGGTGGTGTGCTGAGAGAGCACCCAGAACACCTACATGTGGCCTCCTCATGTAGCCTGGGCTTCCTCACAGCATGGCAGCTGATTCTATCATCATGAGGCAAGAATAGGTCAGATGCTCCTGGCATTTTTCTGACTTAGCTTTGGAAGACACATAGTGTCATCTCTCCAAGTGACTTCTACTCTTCGAGGCAGTCACAAAAAGCACAAAGAGAGGTAGGTAACAACCCACTCAGTGGGAAATGTCAAGAGGAACGTGTAAGATGGATTACGCCATAGAGGCCATCTTTAAAGAATGCGATCAGCCATGCAAATAGACTTTCTTGGGAAAACTTTCCAGCTGGAGGCAAATGGTGATAAATGACATATTGAGACTGTTGCAAGGACTCCTCCCTGTAGTCACATCTGACAGTAGTTCCTCCGGGGACCTGGCCACAAGGGACATGGTTGGCAGCAAGGTTTGCTGCCCTGCCAAACTGTCATGAAATGAAGAGGATCAGGGCTGCAGTGACTTCATCATCTGGACTGTTCTAATGACATGTAATTTGATACCAGGCTGTGGCCAGCAAGGCCACCAGGACATGTGGTAGGAACACAGGGTCATCTGTGGAACCAGCTGTTGGCTGGTAAACCTTGACCTTGTCCATTAGCAGACAGGTCTTAAATCTTCCCCTATTCCACAGATAAAAACTGATGGTGCGTTTGCCTTTGAAGTTCTAAAGTCAGCAGAGCCCTAGGAAATGTCCTTCTGTCTGAGTCTCTCTTCTGAGCTCTCAGTCCCAAGCCTCACAGCTCCTGGAATCCAGTCAAACCAGTCAATAATTTTCCTCCTGAAAAATATAATTGTGCTGAGCCTGACCCCTGCCTCTGCCCAGCCTCCAAGCAGGCTGATGTCCCTTGTGATGTGTCTGAGTTTGATCACAGTTCAGTCTGGCTGGCGTTGCTAGAAATAGCTGCTGTGATGCTGGTGTAGAAGGTAGAAAGACCTTCTGTGAAGGGTCCTCTCCATCTGCCCAGAGCTCCCTGAGCCATCTAGCCACTGCTTTCTGCTAGCCTCTCTTACCTCCTGCTCCTTGCTCCTTCCTCGGGATATGGTCTCCTCTCCCCCAAGGCATCCTGTGTCTGAGTGAGAGCTGCTGGGTCTGTCCTAGAGTGAGTCTACTTCTGGAAGACTGCCTCTCTTGTCCCTGCAATAGCTCAGAGTGCCTCTTGGTCCTCCAAGGTTCCTCTTTCTCTTTAATGGTGCCTAATCTCAGGTCCCTACTCACAAGCCCTTAGTGTAGGATAGAAATAAGTTCTAGAAGCTTTCAAAATGCCTGGGCAGGTGACTTCTCTCAGAATAGCCAGTCTTGGAGAAATTTGGGCCATGCTATGGAAATTCATTGAACATGCATGACATGCCAAGTTTAATAGGAAAACTTGGTTTTCAGTAGCTTTGTATAATCCTTAAAATAGCCAACTTTACAGATGAAAAAACAGAGGTTCAGAGAAGCTAAATAACTTTCTTATATCACCTTAGTAAATGGAGCCACTCTGTGAATCTAGACTCTGTTAGAAGCCACAACATGGTTTTGGTGTATCCTGGGCCATGGAAGGTAGTCCTGAGTCTTCAAAATAACCCAGGCCAAATGTCAACTTTGGTCCCCTTTACCTTGCAGGGGGGGTCGGGGAGGCAGGCTGGCAGGCAGGAGAGGTTCCCCATAGGGGGCATAACTAAGACAGGATGTTTCCCCGGACTCAGCTGTGGCGGACAGGTATCAGGTTCTGTGAAAGCACAGAACCCAAACATGTCTCCACAGACCTAGCTGCTGGCTGTTGTAACAGTCACACCACAGAGCTTCCCTCTGTCTGACCCTGAGGTCACTCCTCACCATCTCCTCCCTCCCTCTGGAAGTACCTCTCTTTATACCAAAGAAAGAAAATGAGCCTTTGGGTCAAGTTTCTAAACTGCCACTTAGTAGCTGTGTGAGTTCAGGAAAGTAACTTAAACTCTCTGGTTCTCATGCTTCCCTAGTACAACCCACCTTGTTGTGTTTGTGAAGACTGAGGCCATGGGGTATGAAGCACTCAGTTCATAGAACTCATAACAATGCTGTTGTCATTATCTGGCCTCCCTCTGAGGGCAGGGCACTGTGGTTGTGTTGACCAGACCCAGGTCAGAGTGAAGAGAAACTGGCTCAAAAGGATCCTGTTTGTTTAGTCAGATTTCTCCTGTGGGGCTCACTGATGGCCTTGGGCCAAGATGGAAGTTACACTGCATAGCTCCTAGCCAGAGCCACCATCTGGGGTCAGTGGATGCCCTGAGGAGGTACAGCAAGAGGACCTTTGTTGCCTGGGACAGGGGCCTACAGGACCAGGGCAAATAGGCTCCCAGGGAGAGAAGGAAGTAGGGTAAGCCTCTTTCTCCCAAGGCTGAAATCACCACAAAGTTCCAAGGAGAGGTCTCAGTCCCAGGCCCAGCTCAGGGTTGGGTCAGGCTCCAACCTGGGCTCAGGTCTCTTGGGAATGATAGGAGCTGAGAGACCCAGCAGGGGGAAATCCTCCCATCAAAGGGGCTGTGCTTGTATCTTCTCTAAGGTTCTCACAATCACCTACCTGATCACAGCAGGCACTGGGACCCCAGGTCAGGGAATTGGGCTTGGCTAATAAATGTCTGCTTATCTCGGGAAGCCCAGAGGCAAGACTCAAACCTAAGACTTTCTCTGACTTCCTACCATATTGCCTTGCACCAGAGAGAGGGGAAGGGAAATGAAAGTTGACTGAACATCACAAGGGCTTGTTTTTCTGGAAAACCAACCCCAGGGCACTGAGTGAGAGCTGGTGAGATTGCTTGCCTTCCCCCTGGCAATAGGGTGGGAGTGCAGGGCAGGAAAGGCAGGTTTCCTGTCCCCTCGGGCGCTGCAGGACCAGGCCAGACTAGGTATTTCCTGCCGAACAGGGTTGCCACTTAGAGGGTAACATCTTCTCACGGCCTCTGCCATGAACTTTGTCCCCCATATTCATAATCCCTGAGGGGTCTTAGCCTAGGAACCTTTTTCCCTAAGGTAATGTGAATGATACCCTGGGATTATTGGATGCAGGGATGGAAGCACTTGAAGGTGGCTTTCTCCAGCCCAGGCAGGTGCCATGGTACTTGGGAGCAGGGCAGTGGCTACAGGGTCAGGAGACCTACTCTTCTAGTCCATGTCTTCATGGGCTTGAGGCAATCCAGAGGCCTCAACCAACGAAAGATGTGAACTGGAAATCCACATAGAAGGAGGAAGAAGAAATGGCTCCTCAGGGCCATCAAGGTTGGGTTTGCCCAAAAGTATCAGTCAGAGGCCACCCTGGGGTTTGGCTCTGGGTAATTGCACTGCCTACTCCCCTAGGCAGCCCGCAAGGGCTAAAGGCCACGTTCCCAGGCTTCTCCTGCTGGAGGCCAGCCAGGCCCAGTCAGAGCCTCTCACTGCCCTGCCAGCTCCAAGCCTGGTTCTGGCTGAAGGGAATCAATCAATTTCAATTTCCTGCAGTGAGGGCTCCAAGGTCAATGTCTCTTCCTGAAGGGACCCACACACAACTCACAACAGTGGGCCCACAGACTTGCAGCCTCTTGTTCCTGCAGCCCCCTTTGGGGTCCTAGTAAACAGAAAAGGGAGCCCCTACCCACCTGCACCCAGGATCTGAATTGAATTCCAAGTCTTTGACCATAATCTCACAGGGGTACTAGGGAAGGGGACAAGAATTATCTGGGGACCCATTTATTCATTCACCAAATACAGCTGTGTTTGAATGTCTGCCTCCTCCTCCCAAGTACTGTGGCATGAAAAGATATACTCTTTATTCTTTTTTTATGTGTATGAGTGTATTGCCTGCATGTGTGTAAGTGCACCCATGTCACACAATGCCTGCAGAGGTCAGAGAGGGTGTTGGATTCCCCCGGACAGTTGTTAGCCACCATCAAACCCATGTTCTCTGCAAGAGCAGCCAGTGCTCTTAACCACTGAGCCATCTCTCCAGTCCTCTTTTGTTAACTCGTGTGTGTGTGTGTCTGTGTCTATGTGTGTCTGTGTCTGTGTCTCTGTCTGTATAAGTGTCTGCCATGCTTGTGCAGGTGCCTGCAGAGGCCAGAGGAGGGTATCAAATTCCTTGGAGCTAGAGTTACAGGTGGTTATGAGCCACCTGACATAGGTGCTGGGAACTGAACTCATCCTCTGCAAGAACAGCAAGCAAGTGCTCTTACCTGCTGAGCCAGTTCTCTAGCCCACAAAGATATACTCTCGACACAGTGACAGGAACAAGTGAGTTGTCAGCCCCATTGTGTACAACCAATGAGAAGACACGAAGGCTCTGGAGGGGACTACCCAGTTCTGGCATGTGTGGCCCTGGTCACTACCATTTCTTGGCCTCTGCTGGAAGCTGGACAAAAACTGACCTAAGCACTGAGGTATGTAAGGAAAGAGATCCCTAATAGCCCAGATGTGCTGGATAGCTTTAGTTGTCAACTTGACACACCTGGGTAGAGGGAACCTCAACTGAGGAATTTCTTCCATTGGACTGGACTGTGGCCATGTCTGTGAGCCGTTTTCTTGATTGTTGAGTGATGTGGGAGGGCCCAGGCTACTGTGGGCAGTGCCACCCCTGGGAAAGTTGTTCTGTATTGTATAAGCTATCAGACTGAGCATGGGGAAAGCAGGTTGAGCTGTGTGACATTGCTCAATTTAATTAAATTCTCTGAGCCTTAATTTATAAAATAATTAAAAGAAGGCCGGGGAGATAGCTCAGTGGGTAAAGGTGCTTGTTACCAAACCTAACTATCAGGGGATCAAGCCAGTAAGTAACATTCCTCCATGGCCTGTGCTTCAGCTCCTGCCTCCAGGTTACTGCCCTGAGTTCCTACTTTGGGTTCCCTCAGTGATGAACTGTGACCCAGGAGATGTAAGCTAAATAAACCCTTTCTTACCCAAGTTAGTTTTGGTTAGAGTATTTTTTCACAGCAATTGAAAGCAAACTAGAAGAGAAATTGGTACCAGAGAGTGGGCTATTGCTGAGACAGACCTGACCCAGTTGTTTTTGGAAGGATTATGGAAGTATCTGCAACTTTGGGCTGAAAAAACCATTGAGAAGTTTAGTGAGCTTTTGCTGTGGAGATTGGGACAGTTCTGCTGAAAGAGGTCTAGGCAATGGAAGGCGTGGCTTGTGAAGCTTCCAAAGGGAAGTGGAGACTATCAGGGCTGTTTATGTGATATTTTGAATTGAGAATCTGTGGTTTCTGGTTGACTGGTACTGAAGAATCAGCTGTGATTAAGAGACCAGAACCTGAAGTAAAATCTTTGCTTTATTGGGACAACTGATGCTGTTTAGCTGGTGTTGAAAAAGTAAGCTGTAAGTAACAAGAGACCAGTATCACTGTGGCAAAATCTTCTGGGAAGTTATTTCCTCAGGGTCAGCACACAGAAGCTATCATCCAGAGGAGGTCCAAGCTTCCATCTCAAGCTGGAAGCAAGACTTGGTAATGTGTAAGAGTCTGCATGGTTCTGGTGTTGAACGTGCAAAGGGGTTACAGAGAGCAGCTGAGGCTTGGCACCCTGAGAGGCCAGGAAAGGCCACTTGTAAAAGTGCAGCCTCAATTGCAGTGAAGCCCAACCCTCCCCGCCCCACCTCCGAGGACTGAAGGGGTCGTGAAGAGAATCTCTGGCTTTGCACCTGGAGAGGCCAGAGAGTCAATTGACGAAGGTGTAGCCTCAGTTTCAGTAGTGACCCCAGCATATTAGAGAAGCCAGGACTGTGGGATGACCACCAAGGGCAGCAGCAGTTGTGGAGTGGAGCCAGCCTGAGCCTACCAGATGAGCTGTGTGTGCTGTGGATGGCAGAGTCAGAGAAGTGGAGCTGCCTAACCCCTTTTGAGCCCAGAAAACTGTGAGTGAATCCCAAATGTCCAGCCTTGAGTTACTTTCCTGGACTTCAGTTTTGCTTGTGTGCCCGATTCTTCCCTTTTGAAATAAAGCAGTACTTAACTTTTTTTTTTTTTTGCAGGAGTCCATAGCTGAGAGACTTCATAAAAGAGACATTGAACTTTCAAACTGTTGAGTTTTTTAAGGACTCTGGGACTTTTAAAGTTGTACTGTTTTGTTGTGATAGTGATGTGTTCGTGTGTCAAGTTGACAAGGGGTCAATTGTGCTGGATAGTTTTAGGTGTTGAGGGAGCCTCAATTGGGGAATTTCCTCCATTGGACTGGCCTGTGGTCATGTCTGTGGGGCATTTTCTTGATTATTGAGTGATGTGGGAGGGCCCAGCCCACTGTGGGTGATGCCACTCCTGGGCAGGTGGGCCTGTATTTGCTCCTGCCTCCAGGTTCCTGCCCTCACTTCTTACCTTGGTATCCCTCAATGATGAATTGTGACCTAAGAGATGTCAGCCAAATAAACCCTTTCCTTGCCAAGTTGGTTTTGGTTGGAGTGTTTTCTTGCAGCAATTGAAAGCAGACTAGAACACCAGGCTACCTGGCTGTCATGGAGGCTGGGACAATGTGAGTGTCTATCATTCACAGGCCACTGTGACCAGGGAGGAGAGTTCATGAGTAGAGTGAAGTCTGCAGATGGAGACATTCTAGAGTATCTGAGTTAGGGCCTATAAATAGTGGCTGGGCTGGAAGAACCCAGCAGTCAAGATGAGCTCTGTAAGGCCACAGTCCTTCCTAAGTGGAAGATCCTAGCACACCCTTACCTGCTGTGGCCAGGAGAAGGAAAGACATGCCCTCAGACCTTCCATTCTGCCATGGCCATACATCTGGCCATTGGGGCACTGAACCACCTTAGGAACATTTAGATGCAGCATTTTAACTGGAAACCCAAGTAAGGCCTCAGTCAGCAGGCAGTTGGTCAAAACACCCTTCCTGGTGAAACCAGACAGGGCCAGTTCAAAGCAGAGGAGCCAGGGTGAGGAGCCAGGGGCAGAGGACTCTCTGGCATGAGGGGTCTAGGTGGAGTCCAGGCCTAGTGTGTCCTAGTTGGAGGGGCCTATTGAGGGAGGGCAGTTCAGGGGAGGCTCCAAGGGACCTATAGGACATCCAAGAGTTGGGCCCTGTAAGAAGTGGGACATGAGACATGCCCCCTGCAGTGCTTAGACCTGACAGACCTCGGGCAAATCAGTCAGCCTGTCAGAGCCTGATAACCTAGTGAGTCAGGGCAGATAAGAAATTGTGGTGAGCTATAAACCTCAGCAGTGAATCACATCACCTCTAGGGAACCGCCTCATTTTCCTCCTACGTGATTCAGGGAGAGAAGAGAAGCTCTTCCTTCTGGGCCATAAGATCCCGGCGCTGTAACTGGGCTAGAGAACTCAGGATAATGGAGAGAGGTGTCCAGGAGCACTAGAGTAAAGGTTCCAGTGCTGCACCTCACCTGCTATGGACCTAGGAAAATTCCCCCAATTCAACCACAGAATGTACTCAGCCTGGCCCTTCTCTCCAGCTCTGGGGAAAATCAGGCAAACCAAGCTAGCAGATAAACAGCACACATGAGTACACACACATATAAATCCCTATACATATATGAACACACATATGTTATGTAAGCACATGCATGGACCTGTATACACATATAGACATGTGCATTTATACATATACACAAACACACACATACACATGCATGCATGGAAGGAGCTCACACTCTGCTGTCAGTGTCAATATTATGTGGACCCAGCAGCTATGTCCTGTAATTCATGCAGTCACTATTAGGATAATGTTCCTATAGTCACTGCTGTTTATTTCCAGAATTTTATGTGTTAAAGCCCTAATCGTTTAGTGCTTTGGAATATGGCTGTCTTCAGAGACAGGGTCTTTGAAGAGGTAAGCTGAAATGAGGCCATCCAGGCAGGGCCTTCATTCTGTCATCTGTTCTTGCAAGCAGAGGAGGCACATGAGGACACGGGGTGACTACGGCCACCTAGAAGAGCCTCATTATAGGACTCCAACCTCCAGAACTGTGAGCAAGTAAATTTCCAGGGCCCAGACTGTTGTTATGGCCTAAGAGACGCATAGGAGACTCTTAGAAATCACCAGGTTCATTCACAGGACCTCCTTGTTTGTCCTCATGCCTCCTCAGGAGCTAGCTCTGCTGCACAGGGGCATACTCCTCTCCCAGCCTTCACTTTCAGGGTGGAATTGCCCCACTTTCCTCCAGATAGCTCCTTCTTGGTCAGTCCTGGCCAGGTCATGGGCCTCTCAAGCTACAAAGCGCTCTGTACTTCTCTTTGGTCAGCATCCTGAGAGCTTGGCTTATTCCTGCCGGTGTCTGCTTCCTGGGCCATTGGCTGGCTTCACCTCTCCAAGCTCCAGGCCTGACTGAGGGCAAGTAGGAGGATTCAGCAAGTGTTCCCTGTGGCTGGTTTCTCAGACTTCTTCGGGAAACCTGAGTGGTCTCACTACCTCATTTAGCTGACCAAGGTGATGAGAAGCAGCCAGGGACCGAAGAACCAGCCTCAGAGAGAAGAACAGAAGGGCAGGTGGCCATTCTCTCCTCAGGCAAGTGAACCTAGCCAGTTAATAGCAGGCTTCCGTGCACATATATCATGCATACATACATAAGTTCCCATACACATGTGTAAGCAAGCACACACGTGTACATGCATACACATACTGCATATGCTTAGAGTCTTGGGGGACAGGTTTCATCAGATGTGGGAGGCTGCTGGAAGCCGCAAGCCCCTCTCCACATGACTGCTTAGTGGGCCTCCTGACTCAGCAGGCACTGAGGTGGCCTTTCTACTTAGAGATCTCAGCCTGTGGTCAGGAGCCTCACTGTGCTGGTGCTGAGGAAGACCTGGGCCCAGAGTCTGCTTGTGCCACTGAGGGGTGATGACCAGGTTACAGAGGCGACAGCATTCTTCCTTGGGTGAATGGTTGCTTTGATGTGTCCATCTGTTCATTTATTCAGTAAGAGTTTATGAAGCACCTGCCTGTGCTAGGCACCGTATTAGGCTTGCCCCAGGAGGTTGTGAGTAAGCTGTGGAAAGGGCCGGCTGTTGTGCAGGGATGGATGGATGACTAAGGTGAGGATGAACAAGTCCTTTCTCTACAGGCAAGTGGGCACCTGACGATGAGGCAGGTAGACCCACACACATATCCCAATAAACCTACTTCTTAGACAATCTTTGTGGCTGGGCTGTCTTGGGACAGGCTGCTTTTCTTTCAAGCTGAGGCCCCAGTTTCACACTGTGTGGTCTTTGTGTTCCTTGGTCCACTGTGTGGAAATGCTTACTCAATGTCACTCTGCAGGGAGATGAAGAGGGCTGCAAAGCAAGAACATCTTCCCAGTTCTGAGGTACATGGAAGAGAGCTGATGAAGGCTGACTCCCAAGGCTCTGGGCATATGATCTCACCCCTATGGCTCACCACCATATAGTTCCTCATACCACTGAAAGGGCTGCTGTTGCTTAAGTGTTGGACATGCTTCAAGACCAGCATGAACCATGGAAGTATTAATGCTCTGGGTCCAGAAAGCAAGGAAGCTGGAGCCTAATGCCTGAATCCCTACATTTCCACAGAGAAGATCCATCCTCTTAGTCAAGTCCAAGCTCTGACTGCCCAAGGACCTCATCCCTTAAGTCATCTGCCTCCTCTATGCCCACACCCAAATGGCTGAATGTAGTTAGGAAGAAACATAGAAAGCTGATGGATTGTATCTGCCCACAGCCTCCATTCCCATCTGAAGTCAGCCCTTTGGTGAGCTGAACCCCATTCCTCCCACCTGCATAAGATCTCTTCAGGAAGCAATCTTATGCCATACTTTTCCTTCTCTCCAGGACCTCTTCCACTGGCATGTATGCATACTTAGAAGCCCTCATCCCTTTACAAACAAGGATGGATACCTCCAAGGAGGTCCCTTTGACCTCCAGCAGCTTCTGCTCCAATTTTTGCTCTCCATCATGGTAGTTTCCTTTGCAAGTTCTGCAAGCAGTTGTATGTTACTTAACAATGGAGATACCTTCAGAGAAATGCATTGTCAGGGGATTTTTGTCATGTGGGCATCCTAGAGTGTGCTTACACAACCCATATTGGCATATTTCATTACACACCTTTAGTATATATTGGATAGGATGATGTAGCTCATTACTCTGAAGCTATACACCTGGAAAGCATGTTACTATAGTAAATATTATAGGAGACTATAACACAATGGTAGGTATCTCTGTATCTGAATATGTCTAAGCATGGAAAAGGTACAATAAAAATAGTAGGTAATGAGAATTTTTCAGCTCTATTATCAACTTTGGGGACCACTGTCATTAACCAGAACATCATCACTACAGAGCATGTGACTATCACATCTTTACTCTCATTCTCCCCATATCCCCCACAGTTGGTCTTCTATTCACACCACTCCATTAAAAGGTTCTAGTCAAGGTCTTCAAAGATGCTCATGTTGTTGCAGCCCATGCTGGCTTCCATGTCAACTTGCTGGTATTTGATTGGTTGACCAAGTCTCTTCACTAGAATGTTCTCTGGGTTTTAGAAATGTTCTCTGGGTTCCGTGAGGGAAACAATTCCTCTCCTCCTCTCCTCTCCTCTCCTCCCTCTCCTCTCTTTCCTCTCCTCTCCCCTCCTTCCCCCTCCCCTTCCCTCCCCTCCCCTTCCCCGCCACTTCACTCCCCTTTCCTCTCCTCTCCTCTTCCTTCCTTGTCTCAGGCTCTTCTTTGGACTTAGTTTCTCTCTCTCTCAGGGCTTGCTCTCTCAAATATTATCCCGACTCCTCCACCTAGATGATCTCATTGCACCTTTCAGAGCCATCCATGCTGATGCCTCCTATACTTGAGTCTTCAGCTCTGACTTCCTCACTTACCTACAGGCTCCTGTCAACTTGTCCCCATCTCCCTTTGGTTATCTATCAGGTTTTCAGAATTAACAAAGATAAGGCAGAACTTTCCATTTCTGTCCCCACCCCAACCTGGTCTTTCCTGTCTTAATAACTAGCAGGATCATGCACCCTATTTCTTAAGACTAAAAGGACTCCCAGAGGCCCATAAAATTAGTTCAGTACAGATGGCTCCCAGCTTAATGTGGTCCCACTTATGACAAACTGAGAAAGGAGAGATCTAGGGCATAAAAGATGCTTCTCAGCCAGGCGTGGTGGTGCATGCCTGTAGTCCCAGCACTTGGGAGGCAGAGGCAGGCAGATCTCTGTGAGTTCAAGGCCAGCCTGGTCTACATAGTGAGTTCCAGGACAGCTGGGGCTACAGGAAGACCCTGCTTCAAAAAAAAAAAAAAAAAAAAAAAAGACTAAAATTACCCTTACCTGAAAAAAAAAAAGATGCTTCTCAACTTATAAGGGGTTATGGTCCCATAAATCCATTGTAAGCTGAAAATAACATAAGCCAAATTGCTTTTAACACATCTAACCTTCCAAGCATCAGATGTTAGCAGCAAGCACACTTCAGACCACATAGACTATGTGCATGACAGACTGTGCATGGCTTCCCCTCAAGACCAAGAAAGCCAAGAGGCCTCGAAACAACCCGTAAACCCAATTCATGGTTCAACATGACTTTTCTCTTTTTTTACTTTTTAAAATTATTTTTGTTTTACGTGCATGAGTGTATTGCCTGCATGTATGTAAGTGCACCCACATCATGCAATACCCACAGAAGTCAGAAGAGGACGTTGGATTCCCTGGAACTGGAGTTATTAGCTGCCATGTGGCTGTTGGTAACTAAACCTGGGTCCTCTGCAAGAACAACCAGTTCTCTTAACTGCTGAGCCATCTCTCCAGCTCCCAACATGATTTTTCAACCTTCTCATGGCATGAAAGCAATAAGCATTCAGTACAAATGTGACTTTGGATTTTGAGTCATGATCTTTTGGGGGCTAGCCACAGCATTCTGATCCTCTTTTGTGATGCTGGGTAGTGGCAGTGAGTGAACCCTTGATCATGAGGGGAAGTCATCCATGGTACACAGTATGATGGTCTACATAGATGTTCAACAGTGTTCAGAGACCGGGTAGTGGGGAGACCAGGTAGTAGGGTCAAACAGAATTGGAGCGATCCCTGCACTGGGGCCCCATGCAAAAGAGCATGCCAACATACTAGCATTTATGATGCAAAGAGATGACCATATCCAAACAGCAAGACAGGCCTGTGGGCACCTTGAAGGATACTGGCTCAGAATATGTGCATGGGATGGCTTCCTGAGGATGTCATGTCCAAATTGAGACTTAGAAGTAAAGTCAGGGATAGAGGAGGTAAAAAATCATGCATAGCCAGAAGGTGGCAGCAGGTTGGGGGGGAACAATGAAGGAATTAGAAAAGCACATTGGCAAACATTTGCCTGCCAGATGTAGAGGGGCTGCTCAAAGGAGGGGAAGATACTCTGATCAGGGCATCATCTTTATACATATCATTTATTCCTTCATTATTATCTATAGCACTAACCCCTGGGTCTGACCACATGCCAGAGTTGTACAAAAGCTGGGGAGTCAGAACTGAGGAAGCCCAGGCCTCTGAGGTAAAGAGACAAAAACTGAGCTGTGAAGGTAAAGGTAAAGGGGGTTCAAGACCACATGGTGAAAACTTCCACTGCATACAGAGGGCACTGCTGGGTCCTTCACAGCACACATGTAGGCTCGAGTGCTCTTGCTTGCCATGCAAGGACTTGTCCCTGAACTGGTTCTGCTGCCTGAAGAGCCTGTCTTTCTGCTCAGTCCCACTGTATTTTCTCACCACAGACACAGGCACACTCCACACACTTGCCCACGCCACTGAAGGCAGTGACCCCAGTACACAGATCATCACAGCTAGCACAATACTCCTAACCACAGGAGCTCCTTAGTTACTTGAAAGGACCACATGGATTCCAGAAACCACTACCCTCTCTCCAATTATAATCTTACAGACAAACCAGGGCAACAGATTGTAATCTAAACTATATATCTTATGTAATGGATTTGATTTGAGCAGACTTCTTGAAAGAAGAGAATTTGAGCTAGGCCTTAAAGAGTCATGGAATAGAAAAATGAGGAGAAATTTTGTTTGGTTTTTCAAAAGACACTGAATTAAGTAGGCTCTTAAAGCTGCAAACAAAGATTAGTACTGACTCCTGGAACTGAAGGTTAACCCGGGCTCAGGTAGTGTTGGATCCAGAGACCAGAGTAATGTCAACAGAAGTCTGTCTCCACTTGTAATTCCCAACTGGGTTCTTAACAGGTCAAAGACCAGACTCATCTTAGAATGGAACTCCCTTTTTCAAGAAAGAAGGCACATGACCATTTCTAAACCAATCTTATGACCAGAGATATAAAATTCTCTGATGTGTACTCACTACTCCAGCAGGCCAGCTCCATCCAAACGGCAGGAAATGAGCATGAGGGAACAGGCTCTGTTATCAGAACTGAGAATTGGCATTACACACCCCCCCAAAAAAATTAACAGTAGCAAAAGACTGCCTTGAATAGCAGCCCCTTCCTTTGGCAAAGTGCTCCACGTCTGTTAAGCTTCTATATAATTTATCCAGCTTGTTCATCGGGAGATAATGCTAAGCTAGGTACAGTGATCACTTATATTTCACTGTAGGGCAATAAGTACGTCCAGAATTAAATGCAATTATTTTGCTCTCCTGTAACAGAGGCCAGGGAACCGCTATGGAGTCCCTTGAGTCAACTCTTCTAGAAAGTAAAGACTTTCTCAGAAGATGGGTGGGCTGAGGAATTTCTTTCTTGCCTCACAAGTTTAAGGTGTCTTCACAACACCCAAGAGAGCACGCTGGAAGGTGATTATACCTGAGTGTAGAGTTTTTCTCCTGTAACTGGCTAGCACCCACTGCTATACTGAGAGCTTTGTTCACTCTGTAGATTAAAATGACCAGTCTAGGGACATTCATTTGGAAGACAGTGGGGCCAGAGCCTTGAGCAAAACCCAAGTGAGAGATGGGGAGAGTACCATAGGCCTGGCTTTGGTTCCTGTGTTCTAGGATAGGCCATTAACCCCAGAACTTCCTTAGTCTGTTGAGAGGATATTAAGATCTACATCTCTCACTGACTGGTGGTCACTTCTCCTTTTGTGCCTCAGCTGCCACTTCTAGAACTCTGTGCTACTTGGTGCTGAATTCCAATAATGACCTCAGTGAAGTACACCTCCAAGTGGTGGTCTCTCATGATGATTCTGGTCTGGCCTGTAACATATAGTATCCAGTGTGGCAGAGGTAGTGCTGTGGGGTTTCAAGGTGAGCCTTTAAAAGGAATGGAAGTTCTACTTCTTCCTTCACCTTGAGGGCCTGAGTCACCATGTAAAATGTCTGACTACCCTGATGGAGAGGCCACTTGGAAGGAACATATATAGAGGCCCTGTGGAGAGGCTTACATGAAGAGGGCATATGGAGGGACCACATGGAGAGGCCACATGGAAGGGCTACAAGGAAATGCCCTTTATAGAGAAGCTACGTGGAGGGACCACATAGAAAAACCACATGGAGAAGCTGCATGGAAGGGCCACATGGAGAGGCCATATGGAGAGGCCAGCTGGAGGAACCACATGGAGATGTCCCATGAAGACAAAATGAGACTTGATTGAGCCTCATTGATTTCTGCCCCAGTCAGCTGTGGAAGAGACCCACCCCCAAGTCAGACTAGCAGAAAAACCACCCAGCAGATCCCATACAACCCACAGGACAATGGAAGCTCATAAAATGGTGGCTGGTTTAAAATGGTGGTTGCTATGAGTGACAGAGAACCAAAACAATTTTGGCTGGTACTCCTGAGTCATGTGCTACCTTCCTCCAGCTCCTAAGACCTAGCCCAGTAATGACAGGTATTGGTTAGTGACCAAGTTAAGAATCAAGTTAAGGAGCTAGAGAGATGGCTCAGTGGTTAAAAGCTTCCTTCCATCTGGCTCAGGGGGAAGTGAATCAAGTGAGCAGCTTTACCATCCTGGTCAAGTCAAGGTCCCCCTACCTGTTTTCCAGCCTCACCAGATGGGATCCCTGAGTTGAGGCCTTCATGCTTCGTCCTTACTGACTCCCTCCTTTTAGGGGGACTAAACACCACCCTTCTGGCTGTAATCTCTGCTCCAGGGCACTCTATTGATTAATTTTCTTATCAGTGGCAGAAACAACATAAAGAAGGAAGACTCAGTTCAGCTCACAGCTTGATATTCAGTCCATCATAACAGTGGAGGCAAGGTGAGGGGACAAGCTCTTATCTGGTTTAGGAGCATGAAGTTGCTTGCTACATCTTGGTAGATCAGAAAGCAGATAGCTTCGGGTCAGAACTGAGGCTGAGCTATAATCTGTAAGGTCCACCCTTCAGCAACCAACTCCCTCTTCCTCCAGCTAAGCCCTACCACCTAAAGGTTCCACAACCCCCCCCAAAAAAAAACAGCACCATCACTGGGGACCAAGTGTTCAAGTACACGAGCCTATGGGGGACATTGCACATTCAAACCACAACAGGCATCCTTCCCACAGATCTCCAGAGTCCCAGGGTCATTGTCAAATGCAGTGTGATGTCACTGGAATGTTCATATATGATGCTTCTTCCCCTGTCAGTCTGTGGGTTTCTAGAGAGAAGAACCAAGGCTTCATTCTTCTCCCAAATTCATCCACCAGCGAATTCATTCAGTCATTCATAACTTCATACCAAGGGCCTGTTAGGGGCAAAAAGCCTGCCCTGGAGTTGTGCTTGGCCCAGTTGGGCAGTCGTAGAGATAGGCAATGATGACACAATAGGATGGGGTATGTTCCCAACGGGGTGAGGGCACAGGGAAGCACTGCAGGCTTGGGCAGGGGTGTGAGCAGGGATGGGAAAAATGACATAAACTTCACCTTGTGGCCATCAAAGGCCAGACTCTGGTCCAAGTGGTTCACTTACTTATTTGTTTTCATCATTTTGAAGTATTTTAGAAGAGGGTAAATTCAAAACGTTCATCTCATGAGCCTTCCCAGAGGAACACACTCTTCTTCACATTTCGTGCCTTCCAGACATGTTATGTCTTATACCAAGCACACCTTTGCACACATACATTCACACATATGCACTAAACACACATATCTTTACATGAATGGTTATGCAATATTCTAGATACTTTTTCTCACAGAATATACCTTGGAACTCAACCCAAATCATAAGAGACATTCCATCCATAGTTAATGAGTGATCCCTATCTAGCACAGAAATGCCCCATAGTTTTTTTTTTAACCAATTTAT
>NW_008360297.1:2862911-2867606 GCF_000622305.1 Nannospalax galili
AAGTGCATTTTAATTTAAAATGTATGGCATTTAACATTTAAATCTTAAAAACCCAGGACTAAGCTTTATAACTCTTTTCTTTTAATCTAAAACTAGCACAGCTGTGGCGAGAAGGCCCAGGCAGGCAGAGGAAGAGGATGAAGAAAAGATAACATTTCATTTTAAAATAACTTATTTTTCTTCTTTCATCTTTTTGTTCTGTTTTGTCTTTTGAGACAGAGTCTCCCTGTAGGCCCAGCTGACCTGGAACTCACTATGCAGACCAGCCTGGTCTCAATCTCGCAGAGATTTGCCTGCCTCTGCATCCCCACTGCTGGGAGTAAAGGCATGCACCATCATGCCCGGCTTCCTCTTTTATCTTTTAACTGGAACTATGTTTAATACTTATATAAAATCAAATTTAATATTTTTCTTATTTTGCATAAAATATGTGAATACATCTGTATAAAATATCTAGATTGTATATAGTACAAAATATACTTATTTTATACAATACATAATTTATACTTATGTTTTGCATATATTTAAATTTGAATATATAATATGACAAAGGGTATATTACCTGGTGACTGCTCAGTGCTGTTTTGGGACCAGAGCCATCTGAGAATGGTACTTGCACAGGGACATGACCCTGCAGATGGGAAGCTTAGCCTATGTTCCATTATCTGAGTCCTGGCTAAAGTTTTGCCTAAGCTCCAGTGTGGAGTGGTTCAGGGTCAGAAACTCACAATATCCATATTTGCTTGAGCCAGCTAGGGTGGGTTGGGCTTTTTTAATACTTTGCTTCCCAAAGACACACAACTGATCACAAAGCTAGTGGGGCACAGAGCCAAGCTCACCACACTCAGGTCAGACCAGCTCTGTGCACTTGGTCTGTGCTTGTCAAAAACTGGATGCTAATGTGCCTAGGAGATCTGGAGGCAATATCAGGCAGGACAGAAGGAAGGGACCGTGCTTAGCTGGGAAAGCCAGGTGTCTGCCAAGGGGCAAGAACGGGAGGTATTGAGAGAGCAAGAGAGACCGCCGGGGGATTCCACGTGGCAAGATGGAATGGACTGCAGGGTGTGCACACCCAAACTGCTGAGGTTTGAGACTAGTTTGGATTATCTTCACCTTACCTTTTTTAAAATTAAAAAAAATATTTTATGTTCATGAGTGTTTGCCTAAATGTACGTAAGTACACCACACACATGCAATGTCCTCTGAGGTCAGAAGAAGGCATTAGATACCCTGGGATTGTGGGTACTGGGCACATAACTCAGTCCTCTGCAAGAGCAGTCAGTGCTCTTAATTGCTGAACCACCTCTCTAGCCCTGATCTTTTAATACAAGTGACCAGGGTTTTGCTTGGCAAAGATCACAGGTGTAACTGAAGAGTCTCTTGGTTGCACATCCAGGATTCTGATCTCTGACCCATCCCTGAATCCTTGGCCTGGACACCCCAAAGGGAGGCGTTGTTGGAAGCCTTGCATTGAATAGAATTCCCAGGACCATTCCTGGGAGGTCTGTGATTGCCAGGAGTAAGCGGCCTTCCCAGGACCATGAGAAAGAAGACTTACGAGGACAAAGGCCTTGTGCATGCTAGAACCCTTCCAGGTATGCATGTGTGAGTGTGTGTGTGTGTGTGTGTGTGTGTGTGTGTGTGTGTGCACGTGCCTGTGGGCATGCTATACACGCAAGAAGTCAGTTATTCTTTTCACACTGAGCCCTTGGGAACCTTCCCAGAATTTATTGTCTATCTCAAGCCATTCCCTTATCTCGGGTGGCCCTTTGGGGCCTTTGACCCCATCACTGGGTGAGGCAGGAAAGGAACAAGAACACAGGAGAGAGGAGGAATTTGCCCTTTGCTGTGTCCCAGGTCTCCAGGCTCTGCTTTCCCAGGCCCTGTCACGGTCCCTTACCTCACAGCGTCCCCTCCTTGTCATTATGCCCCCAGTCACTTCTCCACAGCCCAGCTTCCACACCAGGAAAGTCTCCTGCTCACTCAGCAGGTACCTTAGCTTGAGGCAAATGCTATGATTTAGGAAGGCCTATAATCCCTGTCCACCTGTCTGGCTTCCTCTGCCCATCCCACCCACCTTATCTAGGCTCTCGGCCCCTCCTTGGAAATGCCAAGGCTCCTGGTATTGTTCCTGCTACGGCCAGACTAAACTATCACCCCCTTACGTCACAGCTCAAAATCAAACACATGTTTTGTTTCTGGAGGTCAGAAGTTCCAGAATGGGTCTGTAAAGGGAAAACCAAGGTGCCAGCAGCAGTATGACCCTTCAGGAAAGAGGCCGCTCCCTCTTCTTTCGCAGCCTCAAAGAGCCACCAGGTGACTGGCTTCTGGTCCCTCCCTTCCTCTTAGGAGTCACACTGCAGCATCCCTGGATCTCTTGTTCTCTGACCTCTGCTTCTGTCACATTTCCCTCTTGCCTCCTTTGACCCCTCTTCTGAGGACCCTTGTAATTACCTTGGGTAATGAGACAATTCAGGATGATTTCTCTGTCTCAGGGTCCTTGACTTAATCACATCTGCAGAACCCTTTGACCCTGGAAAGCAGCAGAATTGGGAGGAGGAGGAGGTTGAGAGGATGTAACACCCTCTTGTGGATCATGCTGCACTTTGGCTCAGGCAGCCCCTTTATCTAGGGGTGCACTGACTCAGAGGCCAGGGGCCCAGAACCAGCTCTGCTCTACCCACTCCACCATATGCACAGGTTGCTTAGCATAGGTCTGCTTAGCGCAAGGCACTAACATGGGCCCTCCTCCAAAGATGGGCTTTCCATCTTCCCCTACTTCCTCCACTGGCCGAAGGGCCACTCTTTCTTCATGATTCAGCTCTGTTCCTTAGCTTGCCCTGTTCCCCACTGACACCCAAGATGGCTAGTTATTCCTTCTCTGGGCTTCCACTGTGTTCTGAGTTTTCCGTGTCCTAGAAGTGACACAGGATGCAAGTCAGGCTCAGAGGCTTTTACCTGGAGCCCAGCTCTTCCCAGATGCCAGGGGCTTCCACTAACAAGACAGATACCCCTTTAGAGGTTTCCAGTTGGTTCCAGCTGTCCCTCCTGTGTGCAGGCCTCAGATGGATCATAGGGTCACTGGGAAGGAGACAGAAATGAAGTCAATGGGGGTGTTGAGTGGGAAAAACAGGGAAGGACAGTGGTGTTTGGGAAGAGAGGCAGGAGGGAAATTCCCACTTTCCCAATGCTGGGACTGAAGAGGAGGAATACTTGAGGTTTCCAGTTAAAGTGGCAGCTTAGATACATATAATCACACTTTCCCAAAATCTTGCTGGAGTAACAACAGCAAGTTTAAAAGAGTCATAAACCACAAGAATGGGGGAAACAAATGAGAGATGGGGGAGAGGAAGGAGGAGGAGGAGGAGGAGGAGGAGGAGGAGGAGGAGGAGGAGGAGGAGGAGGAGGAGGAGGAGGAGGAGGAGGAGGAGGAGGAGGAGGAGGAGGAGGAAGAGGAGGAGGAGGAGGAGATAGGAGAAGGGAAAGAGGAAGGAAGGGGAAGGAAAGAGAGGGGGAAGGGAAAGGAGTGGAGGGCTTTGTTCAGGCTAGGCAAGCACTCTACCAACTGAGCTACATTCCCCAGGCCTATTGTAAATCTATCTCCTACTTTTCTTCTTTTGATTTTTTTTTCTTTTTTAATTTCTAGATTGCTTCAATTTTATCTTCCATCTCTTCTATTGTTGCTGCCGAAGTTTCTGGGCTGGGGTGGTGATGTTTCGAATGTACACAATCTCAAATGGTTCAGGAGCTTGCTGTGCCCAGGGTCTCTGCAGCAGGGGTAAAGAAGGGAGTTAAAACATGGGGTTGGCTGAAAGGTGCCCAAGAAGCTAACATAGAGGCTGAGATGTTGCTTAGTGGTAGAATATTTCCCTGCTATGTACAAGGCCCTGGGTTCCTGCCCTAGATTAGTGGAAGAAAGGGAGGAAAAAGAGGAAGAGCAGGAGGGGGGGAGGGGGAGGCGGGGAGGGAGAGGGAGAGGAGGAAGAAGCAGTGGCTCCAGTCTTAGATCCCCTTTACCTCCCACCTGCTGGGCTGTTAGGCTCAACTGAGGGGTAGACACTGGAAGGAACACTGGGGATCATGTACACATGGAAAACCCACCCCTAGCACTCCACTCTAAGTACCCCTAAATCCTACATGGTTCTCTACCCTAGAGAGAAGAAGCATCCTGATGCTGGGGATTCCCTGTAAGAGACACACCCAGGTCTCTCCCCAGTGCAGACAGTGTCTACAAGCCTCACCCTAGAGTGATATTAAAAATCAACATACTGTGAACAAAAGCAAAACACCTTTGCCAAGTAAAACCATGGCAGCAGCATAGAAAGTATGGAAAATAGAGTTAAGCAATCTAGAAATGAAGAAGAAAAGAAAATCAAAGACAGAAGTTGGAGATAGATTTAGAATAGGGCTAGGGATGTGGCTCAGTTGGAGTGCTTGTCTAGCATGCACAAAATTCAAAGCTGGACCCCCAGCACTGCATAAACCAGGCATGGTGGTGCACACTTATAATCCCAGCACTTAAGAGGTAGAGGCAGAAAATTCAAAACTTCAAGGCCATCCTCAGCTACACAGCAAGTATGTGGCCAGTCTGGGATATTTGAGACCTGGCCTAAAAGGGGGGAGGTGCTGGGAAAGGAAGGGAAGAGAAGATAAGGGGAAGGAGAGGAGAGGAGAGGAGAGGAGAGGAGAGGAGAG
>NW_008360297.1:2867663-2873884 GCF_000622305.1 Nannospalax galili
AAGAAGGGAGGGAAAGGCCGGGAAGAAAACAGGAAAGGAAAAAGAAAGATTTAAAATATCGGAGGATTAATTCAAGATATCCTATATTGATGTGAGGGAAATTACAGGAGAAAAGAGCACAGGCAAGGGCTGAAAACAGTCCTGTGCCCAAGTGTATGGTTGGGAAATTTGAGCCAACCAGGACAAAGACTTCTACGAGCTTTAATGGATGTATTAAAGCATGGGGACTTGGCTTTGATGATTTCATCAACAGTGCTGGAACACAAAACAAGGAAGGAAAACCCATAGTAACAGAGGAAAATGTCCTTCCATCCATACAGCTCAACTTCCTCTGAGAACAAGGACACCTCAGACATGTGGTATCACAAGAAAATCCCTTCCCACGCAGTCTTTCTCAAGAAATGGCTGGAAACCCAGGCATGGTGGCATACCCTTTAATCCCAGCACCCAGGAGGCAGAGGCAGATGGATGTCTATGAGGTCAGCCTGGTCTACATAGCAGGTTCCAGGACACCTGGAGTTATTCTCAAAAAAACAAGAAGACGAAGGAACAGAAGGAGGAGGAGGAAGAGGAGGAAGAAGAGGAGGAAAAGGAGGAAGAGGAAGAGGAGAGAGGGGAAGAGGAAGATGAAGAAGAGGAGGAGATATGCTCCTGCAAACTGAAGGTGTCCAGAAGGGAAGACCCAGGAGCAAGCCCATGCAGAAAAGGGCAAAGAACAGTGGGAGAGGGGTGCTGGAAGATAGGGCTGCACCAGATGATAGGACAACAGTCCCAATCAGAGTACATAGCTCAAGCAAGAAGCTCAGGGAGGTCTCACCAGGATGCCACGACTGCTGGACAATCTTTCTAACACAGAATGGAAGGTCAGGGTGAACGCCACCCAGCTTGGGATCTGCCCTGCCTGATCTTGACTTCGTGCCCTCCTTCCTTGCCTATGGATACCCCACAAGAGTCTTCAAATGGCCCTGCTCCTGAGAAGTGAATGTAGCCCACGAGGGCTTAGAATGGGAAAACACAGCTCATTACCTGGCCAGGTGTCTGTCCAATATCTGGCCCACAGCCTGCTCTGCCAGGTGCCCCAGCAGCCTCAGGGAGCCTGTGCTGCTCTTGACTCCCTTGTAGTTCCCAGAAGTGGAAGGAGGTTAAGCCAGACTGTGGTCCAGGGACTATCCAGTTGATTTGTCAAAGTCTTCAGCACACAGTAGCAGCACCAGCGGCTCCTTTGGTATAAGGTTGTAGGGTTTGCTACTCAGTTTCCAACTCTGGCTCCATCTGCTCCTCTGGCACAATCCGAAAATGGCTCCATTCTCTGCCCTACTCATTGAGGCAGACTTGGAGGCTGTGCAGCCACAGGCTTGGAGCTGCCTCACCACAGACAGCTCCACTGTGTGGAAACCACGGAGCTCCATCACTGTTATTGAAGGGTCAGAGGCCTTCACACCACACTCTAAGGAGGACCCCTACATAATTCATCAGGGACATTAAGACAGCAGAGCCTAGTCACAATGGTCTTCCTGAGGAGACTGACAAACATGACTCCATGACAGGGAGGGACTGAAGACGTAGGAACTTCTCCAGCACAGGGACTATGTGTAAAACAGTAGGGAGAACAGAGATGTACCACCTTGCTCAGAGAGATGTAGGAATAGCATAGAGCTCATTTTCAAACACTAATTAGAGACAGGGATAGCAAAGCTATAGAAGCCAAGCTGTCTATGGACTCACAACCCAACAGGGGTTAGAGGAGTGTGGGGGTGGGATCCTACTCCCCAGCCAGTCTGTTCTGAGACCATGCTTCCAAGAGCATCCTGGTTGGTCCCTGTGCCCACAGCCCTGCCCACCCCTCACTCTAGAAGCCAGGCCCTGGGCTTTGGTCTTATTCTATCTCTCATCCTGCTGTCCTAACCTACTACCCAAGCCTTTGGGGCTCAGAAAGCTTCTTCCAAGTACTGGCTGAGAAACCAAAGCTGAGGATGACAGTGCTGGGGCAGCTAGTGAAGGTGGTAGAGCAGGCCCTAAAAAGGGTTTACACCAAGAGTGTGGAGTCTGGGGAGAATGGCTGTGAGACCTCTGGCAGAGTTGGTTCCTGAAAAAAGAGCTGGGCCTTGTGTCCAGAGCCACCCACAGGGGCAACTGTGGCCCAACAGGGCAGAGGCTACTTACAGTGACAACTGAAGTTAGCTTTCTGGTCCAGGCTGTGCACAAAGCTCAGGAGATGGGCACTATTTCTAAAAGCATATCTGTCCTGAAGCACAAGCAGCCTCCTGATTGGGGGCTCAAGTACATCAAAGGGGGAACAGGTCCCAGAAAAAGAGAGAATCCTGTGAAGAAAGGAGTGAAGAAGAGACCACTTTCTGGCAAGCAGACAGATACATTCAATGACTTTCAAAGGAACCTTCCAGAAAACAAGCTGAGGCAAAAGTCATTTTATAGCCTGTTTCTGACTCTTAAGTCCAGACTATGAAATAAAATGCCTTGCGTTCTCAACATCAAGACAGGTCCTGGGGCACAGCAGGAGTGCGGAGACCTAGAGCCTGCTTTCTGTCTGCCTCAACTTCCCCAGCCTTCCACTACTCGTCCTGGTTAGGCCAGGGTGCTGAGAGCATCTCCCTATTAACCACACCCTAGGGGCCAGCCAAGGTGGGTAGGCTGGGGGCTGAGGAAACACCTCCTCCCTGCATTCCATGGGTCTGGCGCCCCGGGCCAGACTATGGAGGCCTAAGGGCCTGGCATGGACCACAGGAGGGAGGCGGGGGCTGCAGGAATGAACTCATCCTTTCCTCTTCTCAGACAGCTCTGATCGTAAAACTCCAGACGCTGAGCAAATGGCCTCAGGTGTGTGCTTGCTAGTTTCGTTGGGATACTAGTCAGGAACAGCAAGAGGTTGACCTGGTTTCGGTAGAGCAGCTATGCTCTCGCCTGGCCTAGCTCTGTGTCCTCTTCCCTCCCCTCCCTACCTTGCCCCTTTCTAGAGAGGGCGGTCCTTCACCAAGGCCCAGAGGGCAAGGTGGCTGCCTAGAGGTGCCCTAGGATGAGTCCTTCCCCAGAGAGAGGACAAACACGTGGTGGCCCAGAAGCCAGACCAAAGCTTTGGTCCTATCCCATCCTTGCCCTGATGCTTCTTTAGAGTTCATAAAACTTCCCCAAGGTCAGGCTGGGGGATCAAAGCTGAGGACAGCTGTGTTTGAGTGGTTGATGGAGGCTATTGGGGGCAACTTTGAGAAAGGCTTTCCCCATGCCAAAGAGAAGGGCCAACCTCCTGCACTCCCAGGGAGCTGTCTAGCTCTCAGACCCTTTAAGTCATCATTAGTTCCTCAAGGATGTAGAATCTAACCTGGAGGAACTCTTAGACTCTATCTAAAACTGCCTCATGTTACAAGTAGGGAACTGAGACAGAAAAAGGAGGGCAGCAGACACACAGCCAGAGGCCTCACTCTGGATTCTGGTCTCCTAGTCCCATCTTTGTCCCTCTGTGTCTTCTAGGACAGCGTGGAAGGAATTAGAAACAAAGGTAGAGCACTCTGGGAGCTTACGGACTGGCTTGAGTGAGCAGAAGGCTAAAGCTTTGCTCCTAGAACTCTCTTCAGTGTGCTTCCCTGGAACAGGTTGAGACAGTGACCTAGCCCGTGATGTGGAGAGGCCCTGCAGGGTCAGCTGAACTGTTGGTGGTACCAGAACAGTGGAGGTGAGGGTCTGCCTGACATGGGCATCCCAGCTATATAGTGCTTTAGTTCCTACAGAGCTGTTACCCCCAAGCTCATCTTAGACATTCCAGGGTTGTTGGGGAGCTTTCAAGCAGCCCTTTTCTGTCACCCCAGGGCCATGGGAAAGGCTCCAAAACCCTCAGGGACTGCCAAGCTGCCACCCCATCTAGCTGGTCTCATTGCTGTTAATGCTGGAAATGCCCAGGACAAGGCTGCTTCCTCCAGGAAGACAGTATGGAAAGGAAGCAGCAGATACCAACAACTGAATCCAAACTGGCTCCTTATAGCTCTGCAATCCTGAGCAAGTTGACCTGCCTTTGTGAGTGGCTTTGTTTGGGCTGTTTCAGGGGTGGGGAATACAGAGGAGCAAGGATAGGACAGTTCACTGAGGAATAGAGATGAAGCACTTATTAGGCTTTCAAATAGTGGTAGTTGTTGCAATTAAAGCTACCCAGAAAGTCCCTTCTGTCACCCCAGTCCTGAAGTTCCTGAGTTCCTCGCTTCTGTAGAGTCACCTTCCCATGCTACAGGGTATGACTCTAACCTCCCTCCCTCCTCTTGACAGGGTACATGGGAGGGAAGGGAGATGCTAGGTAGGGAACATACCTTCCCTCTTGTGTTTTAATCATCCCAGAAAGCTGGGAAGGACACTCCCTCATGGTGAGTGGATGATTTGATTCCCAGGAATCAATATAATGTGATTCCCCACCATTAAAAGGAACAAACAAGCCAGATGTCATGGCACATACCTTTGATCCCAACACTCAAGAGGGAGGCAGAGGCAAGCAGATCTCCGTGAGATTGAAACCAGCCTGGTGTAAATAGTGTGTTCTAGGCCAGCTAGGGCTACAAGGAAATGACCCCCCCCCTCAAAAATAGGAACAAAACAGAGGCTAGAGAGAGGACTTAGAGGATAAAGTTCTTATGCAAGGGTGAGGCCCTGAGTTCAGATCCCTAACACCCACATAAAAGCCAGGCAGGCGTGGCAGCTACCTACAATCCCAGCACTTAAGAGGCAGAGACAGGGGCTTCTGGGGCAACTTGGTTATCTAGCCTAGCTGGAAAAGGCAAGCTCCAGGTCCAGCAAGAGACCCTGCAAAGTGGAGAGCAGTTGAGGAAGACACCCAAATTCAACTTCTGGCCTCAACATGCGCACATACATACATACACACACACATGTACACACACATGTGAACACACATAAGCACATGCATGCATACTACACAGGCAAAAAAGGAACAAAGTAGTAACATGTCCAGTGGCAGCCTGGAGGACTGACAGTCACACATGCTAACGTAGCAGCTGAAAGATGACCAACATATAGACACAACTCCAACCTATAGAAACTCTGGAAAAGTCAAAGTTATAGCCACAGAACTCAGTGCAGAGGTTGTCAAGGGAAACTGATTGAAATGGGGGGCAGAAGGGCTCTGTGGGAAGGTAAAGACACTCAATCCCTTGCTTGATGGCAGGTCCGTGGCTATGTTGATTTGGTGGAACTTATCGAACTGTCCATGTGAACAGGACGCATTCTGCTACAACTAACCCTAATACAGTTAGCAGGGGAAAGAGCCTCCAGTTGAGACAGCGTGATTGCCAGTGTGGCACATATCTTTCCTGGCCATATCTAGGGGGAAAAGATTCTCTTTCTGGGTAACTTGGAAGAAATATACAGTCCTAAGAGGTCAAGTGATCAGAGAAAATGGGGGATTTGAAGACGTTCAAATGGGGCATCACAGGGGTGTCGGCTTTAAACAGACTGAGGTGAGTGACACATATCTTGGTACACTTACCCAGCCTCCTCTGACTCATCCACCTGTATCCCCATCTGACAGCTTACTCATCTTTAAGTCTATCAAACAAAACAAAACAAAACAAAAACAAAAACAAAACTGTTCCTTAATCACATACTACTTTTTCTCTCCTGACCCAGCATGGGGGGAGAGTCCCAGCCACACTTGGGTCACTGACCTGGCATGCAGTAGCCTCTCTCTTCTTGCTTCCAGAGCTTTGTGCAGGTTACCAAGACAAGACTGGCCTGTTTTCCTGTGGCCTGGGCCTCCTGCCAGTCTGTCCCATCCTGGCCTTCCTCCTCTGCTTTTTCCCTTTCAGGAACAACAACACCCTCTAGTAACCATCACTACAGTGCTGGCTCTGCCACACTGAGGGCTGAAGACAGGTCCTGGTTGCTTCTCTTTCTCCTGTTTCCTCTGTCCTCTCCATGGAACTCCAGAGGTCTGGAGATAGGGGTGGGATACTCTGCCTGGATTTCAGAATTAATATCCATTGCTGTTTACTGGTCCTTGCTGCAAAGGGAAGACCAGTCCAAGCAGCTCAAGCCCAAAGAACTTTGCTGAGCCACATACCAGAAAGGCCAGCTAGGCTTAGACACCCTGGACTGGAGATTAAGAACCGTGATCTCTAGATCTCTCTCTTCCCCTCCCACACTGGCTCACTCACTGCCTCAGGTTCCCTGGTCTCTCAGTGCCTCTGCCTCTGTGTCTTCTCCTCCTCCTC
>NW_008360297.1:2873977-2921769 GCF_000622305.1 Nannospalax galili
TTCTTCTCTCCTGTCCTTCTGTTCTCTGTGTGTGCCATATCTGCCTATGCCGCTCTCCTCCCTCATTCAGAAAATAAGAATTCAGCATGATAAAACCTTCAGCAAATGAACGCTCCTGGACTGAGCAAGCTCGAGACTTCAAAGGAACACCCTGTTATTTTGTCCATTATTTCCAGTTACGTATATCTCTTGCCTTTCCCATAGACCTGCCTTGTGTCCTCACAGTACCTAGCACAGAAGCAGGCCAGGGGTAAGAGAGGAGCAACAGGGTCAGGGATGGGTCAAGGCTGGGGAAGGGCTGTTAACTCTTCCTCCAGCTCTTTCTTTGCCCAGGAGGCCCCTGAGCCTGGATGAACTCCAGCAGGCCCTGTCTTCCTCCAACCTCCCCCTCCACCTTCCCACCCCCATGACCATCAGCCTGGAAGTCTGGGGCCAGGGGCTGAGAGCTGCAACAGAGCCCTGGTCATCATGAGCCTTGCTGAATCCCCTGCCCTAAGCTGAGCTCAGATCAAAAGACCTTGGCCCTCAGATGCAAGGGCTCTAGCCCATAAATCTGGAGATCTGGGCCCTCCAGCTAATGAGCTGTCCTGGCTGTGGCTGGAGCAGGGACCTGAGATCCTGTTTCATTCAGGAGCCATCTGAGTGAGGGATCCTAGGGATCTTGAATCTAGACTGCCCATCCCCACCAGCACCCTGCTTGGTGGGCAAAGGCCCTCTGCACCTCAGTAAATCCTGGGGTCAATGCCTTGAAGGGACTGAGGACTCACTTTCTGTTCCCTGTGCTCCTGCCCTAAGGGGCCCTGGAGGCTGCTCCTGGGCCCACTGCTGGCCCCACAGGAATTTTAACCACTAACATCTGGCTCCGGAAGAGCACATGTCCTTACCTCCTTTGATTCCCCTCACACAGGCGACTTTTTCCATTTTAATTTGAGGTGACCCCTGACCTGTATTCCCATTCCCATAGACTGCAGATATTTCCTGTACCCTCATATAACCTCCCAAGCTAGCCCCCACCTGACCAGAGCCGAGGGAACCTTTCCTGCCTCCAATTGTAACTGAGCTCGCCTGGAGCCCCCAGTTATCTTCCAGGGGCCACAGAGGCCTTCATAGCCACCAAATCTCTGCCTGGACCTCTGACCTGTTCAGACCCTGAGGACTGGAGATGGCAAGTGCACGAGTGCCAACCTCCCCCACCAAGGTGAGTTTTAATAAACCAGCAATAATAGACACATTGGTAAGCACCACTCTGGGGCTTGCTGGCCAGTCAGCCTAGCCTACTTGGTGAGTTCCAAGCCAGTAAGAGACTTTGCCTCAAAAACAAACAAACAAAACAACAAAACACTGAGGTTGTCCTCTGACCTCCACACAAGTGTACACATGTACACACACACTCACATACACACGAGTAACAGCTGCCAATTCATAGATGAGGAAGCCTCTCGAGAGAAGAAGAGGGATATAGAGAGCACATAGCTAGCTGTGACTGAGTCTGAACCACAACACCTGCCATGAGCCCAGCGCCTTCCCAGAGGACACGAGTGAAGGACTCTTGGCACTGGGCCTGTCGGTGCATGGTAAATCTCCACCTACGTGATGAACCTTGGTTTGGCCCAGGCATCTCAGCAAGGTAGACAAAAGATCCCAGCAAGAGCCACAGGGGACAAAGAATGACAAGCAGGGAGGGGATAGGAAGGGTCATCAGATGCTCTGCTCCACCCTTCTCTCTTAGATGACATTGGACAGTTCCTTCACTGGAGGTCCTCACTGGGTGTCCAGAACTGGGCTAACCTGGGCTGTGCATGGGCTACCAAAGCAGGGAAGCTTTGGTCCCTGTGTGTGATGTGCTAAGAAACAAGCAGAAGAGCGAAGATAAAGTGTGGAAGGCAGCCCCGGGACTGAAGCTGGAGCCAGGGGATCAGGGTGGGACCAGGCTGGGCAGGCCTCATTGGGTGGGGACTTTGGAACAGGGCTTGTTGCACAGAGATCTCCCATCAGTCACATACCCATATGGCACTGGACCAGGATCCAGCAGCCATCACTCCAGTGTGACCATTTCCAACAAGGGCCCACAGTTCTCCAGAGCCACAGACTGGTGCATCAGCTCCCTTCCCTGGCCTGAGGTTTAATGGCACCATGGGGGAACTTGTTGGCCCCAAACCCCAAGCCTGCCAACCCTAGTCTTCTGACCAATGGTCTGACCACATGACTCCCAGTCAAGCCTTTCCCTGCCCCCTCATCATGTGTGACTCACGAGAACTTCCAGCCCAGCTTACCACAATGATGTCATGTTCACTCCCACCCCTTCCCCAGCAAACCATCTCTTTCCTCTGATCCACCATCCTCCTCAGAACTGGGAAGTATGTCTGGGGGTGAGGAAAGCATCCGGGGCCGCCTACAGTGAGAGAAACTGAGACTCTGAGAGGGACAGCAGTTTCTTCTCTCTGAGATGCTTGATTTATTAAGAACTCAGCTGAGACTTCAGGGGGATTGATCTCTGCTCTACTTTGAAGTCCAGGGGTAGAGTCCCAGAAATCAGGAACAGACTCCTGGGGCCCAGTGCTCCCTCTGGGTAATGAAGACACCAGAACAGATCCAAGGATTGTCCTAGCCCCTCTGTGGTGTTTTGAATATGAAATGTCCCCCATTATCTTATGTATTTTAAAACTTGGTCCCCAGGTGGTGGTACTGTTCTGGACAGTTGTGGAATCTTTAGGAGGTGAAAGTAAGTCACTGGGAGCTGCCCTTAAGGTTTGAAAGCCTTAAGCTGGCCCCACTTACTGTCCTTTGTCTGTTTCCTGCTGTGGAGCCATGTGTCCAGCTGCCTCACACTCCTGCTGCCATGTCTTCCCCACCATGGTGGACTGTATCCTGTCTTAAACTATAAGTCAAAATAAACACTTTCTCCCTTAAATTGCATCTTGTCAGGTAATTGGTCACAACAATGAGAAAAGCAACTATACAACTTCCCTGCTGCCCTAAGTGGGAAGTGGGGAGCAGGACACAAGAAGCAGGTGTAACACATAGGCAAAGATTGAGCTGCAGTGGAGGTGGTCAGTGAGGGAAGCCCTGAGGGGCTCTGGACTCAACAAGTACACACAGAGGACTGAGCACTCAAGGCCTTGGGCTTCTAGGAAATGTCCCTGGAACTGTGAATTTCAAAGTGTGGCTACTGTTCCAACAGCAGGTGTATCACCTGGAAACTTGTTAGATACAACATTTAGGGCTGAGGAGATGGCTCAGTCAATGAAGTGCTCACCACACAAACATGAGGACCTGAGTTGGATCCCCAGAAGCCACATTAAAAAAAAAATGGACATGGCAGTGTTTGCTTACAATCTGAGTGCTGGGGAGACAGAGGCAGGTGGATCCCTGGAGCTTGCTCATCAGCCAACCTAGCCTACTTGGTGAGCTTCAGGCCAATGAGAGACCCTGTGTCAGAAAACGCACACACACACACACACACATGCATGCACACAGGCACACACATTCTTCATCTATTCCTCCATCAGTGGGCATCCAGGTTGATTTATTTTCCTTTGTGCATAGTGCTCCAAACTTTAGTAATTTTTGAAACCTCCTCAGAATCCCCTTCCAGATTCTCCTTTCTTATGCCTGTTTCCAAATGGCAATTGTTAATGATTTTTCCTTCAAAATTCTTGGATTTTCCAGAAGCGGAGACAGGAAATTGTGAACTCTGTCCTTCAGATGCCTCCTCCCTTCCTTTCTTTGTCCCCTTTGTCTTTCTTCCTCTGGTTCTTTACAACCAGTCTTTCTTTCCCATCCCTGGTAGCAACCTTGGGAAATTTTCCCTCCTGGCTGGAGCCTTATCTCCAGTATCACCGGTCTCTCTGCTACCTAGACCCAACACAGGCACACACACTAAACCAAAGAAAAGAAAGTACAATTTATGGCTGGGGGGGTGAAGCTCAGTTGATAGAGTGCTTGCCTAGCATGCACACAGCCCTCAGCTCTGTCCCCAGAACCGCATAAACTGGACGTGGTGGCAAACACCTGAATCCCAGCACTCAGTGGAGGCTGGAGGATCAGATATTCAAATCAAGGTCATCCTCTTAGAAGGGCAGCATCACCTCCCCTTGCCAAGACTTGCTGCATGGGACTGTTAGCCTTGTGAGCCCTCTTGGTGATTCTAACACAGGCTCAAATGTGAGAGCCACTTTCATAAAGGATGGCATTCTCATGAATGCTTCTGAGCTCTTGCATATGGTCAGGCAGTCCTTGCCAGTCCTGGCTCCCAGGAGCTTCCCAATGCTCATGTTGTAGTCCCCTCCTGGCTCTACCCATGTTGGACTTCTATAGGCAGAATATTCCAGAAGCACCTGGAATAAACCATGACCAGAAAGGAGTTCTGGAGGCAGAGGCAGCTCAAAGTCATTCGTGTGCCTGCATGCTTCCTTCTGCCTATACAAATGAGATTCTGCCTCAGTTTCCCTGCCTCACACACTAGCTTACCATTAGTCTTAGAACTCTGCATTGGGCTTCAATCCACTCACCTGTGCCCATGTCATGCAGAGGCCTGGACTCTTCCCAGAGGTACAACATCCCACTCCTGAATTCTAGTTTCTGGCTGACATTGTTTGTAGAGAACCATAACTGTGCTACAGCTGCCTGGGCTCTCCATGGACATGTATGCAAGCTGTCTACTGAACAAGAGCAGCTGGTTGAAGGAGAAGTAGAAGAATAAAATCTATCCAACATTCCACTCACCCATATCCCCTAGTGCCAAGAGGCATTTGCTCACTGGGGCACCTTTTTCTAATTTGCATATATGCATTATATGGGCTATCACAGCCCTGTTCCCCCAGGTTCTTTTGCCTCTAATCTAGACCTCCTCCTACCTTCCCCAGTCTACACTGGCTGAATCTTCCCAATTTACAAATATCTACAGTTAGTAGGGCCAACCTACCCACCCAGCCTGACCATATCCTGCCTTTGCTCTTTGGAACCTCTTCTATGGATCAGGTGTTCCACTTTTCTCTCCTTATTCCTCTCCATGAACTCTCCTGTCACATTTAAGATGACATCATCCCAGCAGACAAGCATCTTTGTTGATTGAAGTTTGAGGTCATTTTATTACAGCATCTCCTAAGACATCAGTTGAGGGGCACGCCTGCCAGGCTGTTGGAAAGGCTTCCCTTATATGGCCTACCTGAGGCTGGGTACCTTGTAACCTAGGCACATAAGCAGCCTCGGGCTCTGCTGCCTCAGGGCAGCACCTCAGAGACTCCAGATCATGCCCATGCCTTCTTCAACCTCCATCTTCTCAGCTCCCTTATCTAGTCCACTCATGACTCATCTCTCTCATCACACAGTTCAAGCTGGGCTGTGCAATTTATTTTTTTCCAGACAACAGAATGTACCCCAGAAGGTACCTAGCTTTCCTTTTTAACCATTTGGGATTAGGCAAAATCTTTCCAAAACATGATATATTCCCCTTCACCTCTTAGAATAAGTCAAAACAGACACAGTCTTTTCTCAGGGCCTCTAGATACCAATTATTTTTTTGAGCCACAGTAAAGTGTTTTTAATAACTCAAGTAATCACGTGATCACTGTAGGAAAAAAAATAAAAACCACAGATAAATGAAAAGAGAAGAATGGGGTTACCTGAGCTCTTTACCAGCCAGGGGCAATGACTAATGGCTTTTTGTTGTATAACCTTTCAGTGTTTTTTTTCCCTATGCAAACAGGTGTACCCAATTGGGGGCAGTCAGTGAATGCTTGGGCTCACATATGTTCCTGTTAGCAGGCAGTCTCCATCTGTACTCCTTCCTTACCTCCCCATTAGGGTTTGAATGCAAAATGTCCCTCACAGTCTCACGCATGCTCAGCTGGTTGGTTCTGTTTTGGGAGGTTATGGAACTTTTAGGAACTGGAATCTAGATAGAAGAAATGGGCCACTGGGGTGAGGGAGGGGGCAAGCCTTGAGGGTTATAGCCTGGACCTGCTTTCACTTGGCAGCTCTGCTTCCTGATCCACCAAGATGTGAACAAGTAGCCTCTATCATGCTCCTGCCACCACAGGCCAGAGCTGGTTCTGCAACCTTGCCTTCCTCGTCTATAGCCTCTCAAGCTAGGAGCCAAAATAATCCTTCCTTAAGTTGCTGCTTTTAGGTATTTTACCACAGGGAAAGAAAAGTAATTAATACACCCCCCCCAAGGAAATCAGGGTGCACTTAGCCCTAACAGCAATTTCAGTTGCAAGCAACCATCAGAGACAAGCTGGGAAACCCAGAGAATCTTCCTCCCATTGCTCTGGAACACATAGTGTCTATATTAATGATCTGCTTCCCTGGTTCTGGTCCTTACCTGCTCTGCGGAGGTGCCCCAGCCTCAGCCTCTGAAGTTCTGCCCTTGAAGCTCACTCTTGTAGACTTGCTATATCTCCATAGTATAATCAAGGTAGCCAAGCCCAAGAGGGTTTCATCCTCAGCAACACTCCAGGTTCCCCACACACTGGAGGCCCTGAAATGGCTCCAGGTCACCAGTTCTGATCCCCTTTCTTCCTTTTTGAGACCATTTCTTAGGGGACGTGGGCCCTCTCTTGTTGGGCCACTTCCTCTCAACTTTCACTGCAGGAATTGCAGCTTCATGTGCAAGAGTCCTTCATGCCCATCCCTTTTGTCCATGGCCCCAGGCACGTTTTCCTTGCTCCTCCATGCAAAGATCCAGTGGTGCCACCAGGCCCTGAGCCACTACTCTGACCTGTAAATAACCAAGAGGGCACTCAAGGGACACTTCCCTGAACTAAGGTCTGTTCTTGGCCAGTGAGATAAAGGAGCAGACAGCAACTCACTAAAAGGAAAGGAAAGTTCTGGCTTTCCAGGCTACCTAAAACCAGCAAACTGGTGACTAGCCTACTCTCCAGATGAGAACATTGAAGTCAGCTGGTTTTTCTTCTCTTTTTCTTTTTCTTTTTTTGAGACCTTGTTTTGCTGTGCAACTCATACAGGGCTTGAACTTATGATCCTCCTGTCTCAGCCTCCTGAGAATTACAGGTGTACACCACCATGCCTGGCTTCACCCCATCCTCCAGCACTGACAGTTTCATCATATGGCAGCTTCTTTGCTGCACTGGGAGTTTCTGTCGCTGAACGCATTTCAAGCATTCTGTCCCAGTGTTTTGGTGACTTGTTCCCATGATCTGCCAGCCATGTGACTCACTCAAGCAGCCATACCCAGCTCCAACACTACCCCTTTCTTCATCTTTTCTGACCCATAAGCTAGAAGGGGGTTTCTCTCTCCCTGCCATATGCCACTGCCATTCCCCCCACCCTTCCCTGTGTCACCTAGGACCATGTGTTGCTTCCTCATAGTCCATGAGATCTGTGGGGTAGATCTTGTCTGATTCAACTCTGGCCACCTCAGGGCCCAGACCTGACCTGCACTGAAAGTCATACATAGGTGAGTGACTGCTATGGCTGATTCTGACTTGGGCAACACCAAGGCATTCGTGCATGCTGTCTCTCCACACTGCCCTCTTCTGTGCATTCATTCATTCATTCATTCATTCATTCATTCATATTTGGGTCAAAGACTGTATTCTCCATTCTCTCCTGACCCCTGAACTGTTAGAAAAGTGTCCTTGACTGATCCATCTCCCTCCCCTGACCCTCCCAGCAGCCCATTTGCAGGATACTCAGTGATTACTGTTCAATTACCTGATGAATAAATAAACAAAAGATGTTTATCTATCTCATGGAATATTATCCAGCCACAAAAAGGAAATATGCTTTAATATGGGTAGACCTTGAAAACATCATGCTAAGTGAAAGAAGCTGGACACAGCCGGTCATAAATTGCACAGCACTCATATGGAATTCAGTTAAAAATAGGCAAATCCATAGAGACAGTTAACTTATAGTTGGGGAAAGCAGGGTGGGACTATTACTATTAGGTGTGGGGTTCATTGGGAGAAGATGGGAATGTAGAATTGGATAGTGGTGATGGTTATACAACCTATCACTGCACTAAAACCATTTGATTGCCTGCTTTAAAATGGTGAATTTTGTGGTATCTGAATTATATCATAATTAAAAAGAAATATTAGTTGAAAGATTTTTTTTTCCTTCCACATTTTATTCTCAAACTTTAAACTTTTTTTCCCTTATTCAAAAGAACTGCCAGGAATACTTGCTTCAGGTGCAGGTTCCTGGGCCTCAGCTTGGTTGCTTCAGATTCAGTAGATGGGCCAAGCCCAGGAGTCTGCCTTTCTTTGCCGAATTCTAAGTATGGCTTCCTTATAGCCCCAAGGCTTGGGTAAGAAAATTTCTGAGCAAACCTCAGAACCTCAAAAGACAAATAAAATTCTTTAACCTATTATTTCAGGGGGGAAAAGCTGAAGATTTCAAACACAACCGAAACTTTGTTTTTAGTCTGCTTCTTATTAAAAACAGACTGGGACCTACAGAAACCCCGTCAGGGGTAGGTAATGAAGTAATCATGATCACAGTACAACAGAATGGAAAAACTGCCTGGCCTTCAGCAGACCACAAAAAAATTGTCTTCTGCCTCCAGTGCTCAACAGAGCCATTCACAGGAAAATACCTCAATAGCCACAAGGAGAACTTAATTTGGGGAAGGGGAATTAAAATGAGCAAACCTCTCTTACTGCCCCCTGTGCAAATGCACACTTGCAGACACCCACACTCATGGCCCAGCATTGTAAGCTTTGCTGTGCACGCCCAGTGATTAGTGCTCTCTTTGGGGTTACAAGGAAGCCGAGCTGTAAATCGGCATTAGAATGTGATCAAAAGGAATGTCTGCATGCAATTATTTTGTTTTGAGACCAGCACTCGCTCGGAGGCACCAGCTTTACAGTGCTGGCATGGTCACGTGAGGGGCTCTTGCATACATATACTCACATGACTTAGGTCCCCGCCAAAGAGAAAAGACAAAGGCCTGGGTTTTCTTATTGCTGTTTCTTTGTTTCCAGGGTGGAGTCTCACCTTAACAGCTCAAAAGACCCTCTCCTCCGTTTCCCTGGCCATTCCTTAACCCAGTGCAAGAGGAAGTCTCTCTAATAACCTCTTGCCCCGGAAAGTAGCAGTTACTGTAATTTGAGAACAGACATCCCTTGCTTAACAGAAATTCACTTAGCAAAACTCTAAATTGAATAAGGGGTAAATGAAAGGAAATACCATTTGTGAGGCATGTCTACTGAGTTCTGGGGACTATGGTGGTCAATTTCACATACATTTCTGCATTTCACTTAAGGAGAAATCACAACAACCCCACGAGGCGGCATTCTTGTGCCCTTTGTGATAGCCAAGAATCTGAGGTTCTGAGTGGTTACCGCGGTCACAAGGTTAGTACGTGGCGTTGTTAAACCAAGTGAAAGAATCTCTCAAAGGACAGCATCCAGCTTGGAAGACTGCATAGCAAACCCCACTCTGCTGATGCTCAGCAGTGAGCAAGAAGATGCCTCACGTTACCTCTCCCACTGCCTCCCAGCATCATGTGTGCCACACAGAGTGCACAGCGCAAGGATTAAATGCCACCATGGGAGCTGGGTGTGGTGCTGCACACCTTTAAACCAGCACTCAAGAGGCAGAGACAGTTGGATCTCTGTGAGATTGAGGCCAGCCTGGTCTATATAGTGAGTTGCAGGCCAGGTGGATCTACAAGGGAGACCCAATCCACAAAATCCAATCAAACCATGACATCACGACTGGAGGACTCAATCATGAGTGAGTCTTCAATTCATGAACATCATGAATGTTCACTCTCTCTGTGCTCAGATGTAACCACTGCCTCAGAGTAACATGTGATTGTTTTCTGTGGATACCTGCATCTCCATCACTGTACTAGCCCTTCCACACTCTGCAGGATAACTGGAGTGGGAAGAAGACACAGGAGAAGGTGAAAGCCTCTCTTGGCTTTAAAAATGCATCTGTGTGGGGCTAGAGAGATGTCTCAGTGGTTAAGAGCACTGGCTGCTCTTGCAAAGGACATGGGTTCAATTCCTAGGACCCACATGGCAGCTAACAACCATCTGTAACTCCAGTTCCAGGGAATCCAACGCCCTCTTGTGACCTCCACGGGCACTGCACGATGGGTGCACTCACATACATGCAGGCAGTACACTCATACACATAAAATAAAAATAATAAAAAACAAAAAATGCACCTGTGTTAGAGAATATTAGAAAGAGCATAAAGCAAGACTTGGGTTTCAAGCTTGGCTTTGCAACTTATAACTAAGTTACCTATCTTTGTAAGTCTCAGTGTTACATCTATAACATGGTGGGGCTGGTGAGACGGTGCAGCAGGTAAAGGGACTTATCTCCAAGCCTGACAACCTGAGTTCCAATCCCTAGGACCCACATGATAGGAGAGAACTGACTCCTTCAAGTTGTTCTCTAACCTTTACATGCACTCCATTTCTGCCTGCAGACATACAATAAATAAGCATAATTAACTTAAAATAAATATAATGTCTTTACAATGTTAAAAAAAAAAAACTGAGAGAATAACAGCATCTATGGAATATGGGTGCCCTATGAGTCCATGCTGTGGTGAGTGACTTGCTACAGCCCTGCCATCTGTGATCCATGCCCATGAGATAGCAAGACCTAGTCCATCAGGTAATGTCAAGCCCAGCAAGCTGGACATCAGTGGCATATGACCCAAATGCTACATTTGGGAATGGAGCTGTCAACACAGGCACATTTTAGTGATGGTCATCTTGACACTCTGAGTCACAAGACTGTGGCCATGGCCCCATCTACTAGGCCACCTTCATGTGTCCTCATCTTTTCCTGCCTGTCTGAGCACCAGCCAAACACTACCTGTCCTTTGAGGGTCCTGTACTCCTTCCTGCCCAGTATGTTTGCTTCTGCTCTCCCTCTCCCTGCCCTTTCCAGAACCCCCTTTCTGACCATTAACTTCTGTGAGAAGAAAACTTTACATGGACAGGGACTTTACTAGCTCACCAAAGTATTCCCATAGCCTAGAACTGTACCTGTACCAGAGTCAACATTCTATAGCATCTGTTGCAAATGAAAGAATGAGTGAACATCTCAGCTCTCAGTTCGCACCTTGCTTCTGCCCTTCAGCCTCCCAGATGCCACCCCGTTTCCATGAAATGTTCCTATCACTGACCTGCTTTCTTCTTTTTTTTACTTTTAAAAGATTTATTTTTTATTTATTTTTATGTACATGAGTATTTTGCCTGTATGTATGTAAGTGCACCCATGTCATGCAATGCCTGCAGAGGCTGGAAGTGGGTATCATATACCCTAGAACTGGAGCTATGAACAGTTGTTAGCTACCACGTAGGTGCTGGGAACTAAAACTGGGTCCTCTGCAAGAGCAGCCAGTGCTCTTAACCACTGAGCCATCTCCCCAGTCCCTCTGAGTTTTTCTTAGTAATATAGATACAGGGGACAGACAGGCACACCTCATCTTGCTGTGGCTTTACCTTACTTCACAATGGTGTGTCATCTACAGATTGAGGGTTTGTGGTGACCCTCTACCAAGCGAGTCTGTCATTGCTACTTTCCCGGCAGCCTGTGCTAACTGTGTGTTTCTGTCATGTTTCAGTAATACTTTCAACACTTCAAACTTTCTCATTTACTTTATCTGTCATGGTGGCTTGTGATCAATAATCTTTGATATTACTATTATAATTGTTTTGGAGGCACAATGAACCACACCCTTATGAGACAACAACACAATCAATAAAAGTCATGTGAGTCTTGATGTCCCACCAACTGACTGCTCCTTACCTCCCTCCCTCTGTGCAGGAGCACTGGCTGCTTTACCAGAGGACCCAGACTCAGTTCCCAGCACCCACATGGCAACTAACGACCATCTGTAACTCCAGTTCCAGGGGATCTGATGTCTTCTTCTGGCCTCTGTGAGCATTGCATGTATGTGTTGTATGTGGGTACATGCAGGCAAAACACTCATACACATAAAATAGAAATAAATATATAATAAATAACCCTACAATGACTTTTAAGTGTATGTTCAAAAGGAAGAATCACATGACCCCTCACTTTAAATCCCAAACTAGAGCTGAGTGTGGTGGTGCATTCCTTTAATCCTAGTACTTGGGAGGCAGAGGCAGGCAGAGCTCTGTGAGAATGAGGTCAACCTAGTCTATTGAGCTACAGGGAAACTGTGTCCCCCACAAAAGGACACTAAACATACTCTGCCTGTGCTCTATAAATGGAAAAATGAAGCCCAGAGGACAGAACATCTGCTTACAACACGGCTTACGTGAATATTTAAACCTATTGTTGAAACCTATTGCTCAGAAAAAAGAGATGCTTTTCAAAATGTCACTGCTTATTGACAATAGACCTGGTCACTGAGAGCTGGGATGGAGCTGTACAATGACAGCAATATTCTTGTGCTGTTAATACAACCTCTGCTCTCTCTGCAGCTGTGGATCAGGCAGTAATTGCAATTTATAAATCTTCTGATATAAGAAACACAATTTTTATGGCTGGAGCTGCCATAAACACCACTCCTCCACTGGATCTGGGCAAAGTGAATAGGAAACCTTGTGGGAATGATTCACAGAATTCTAGGTGTCATTAAGAACGTGAACCTACCATATGACCCGGTTATACCACTCCTTGGCATATACCCAAAGGACTCATCCTAGTGTAGAGACACTTGTACAACCATGTTTGTTGCTGCTCTTTTCACAATAGCTAAGAGATGGAAGCAACCTGAGTGTCCCTCAACTGACGAGTCAATAATGAAAACGTGGTTCATTTATACGATGGAGTTTTACTCAGCAGTAAAGAAAGATGAAATCCTGAAATTTGCAGGTAGGATGGATCTAGAAACTGTTATACTAAATGAAGTAACACAGACTCAGAAAAACAAGTGATATATGTTCTCCTTCATATGTGGTTCCTAGCACCAAATCCTTTTAAATTCCAGGTCCTTTTAATAAGATGATGCTATACAGCAGTTCTTACTGCAAGAAATAACTACCATCATCACGACTTCTGCTGAGCCTGATCGCTAAACATAGTCACAATTGGGTTTGTTGACAGTTGTGCTCATTCATTAAAGGGGTGCCAAGCTGGGTCACTGGACCCTCACTTGAGTATCCAGCTACTTTTCCCAGCCAACTAGTCCAGCCTTGGAAGACAAAAAAAAAAAAAAAAAAAAGAACCCAGTAGAGAGTTGATTTCAGAAGCCCTTGTCAAGAAATTCCAGTGGACTCTGATATGAACATTTGAAAATTTCCCTGTTCTGATTTTTTTCTAGTTCCCTGTCTAGAACTTGTAGTGCTAATTACTCTTGCCTTTACTTCTTTCACATCTCACCTTCACATCTCTTGTTCATGATTCAAGGACTTTCTTTTCCCCTTAGAGACAAGAGTTATGCAGTTTATGAGTCTTTTGGATAGACCCACTGAAGGGGTACTCCAGTTGCCTCATCCTGTGTCCCTATTCAGCATGGAAGAAGCCAGAGCAGTCTGCATCCCTATTCCCTATTGGCAATTTGGGTAACCCCTTCAGAGGATGGTGTGATAAGAATAGGAGGTAGGAATCGTCTAGGCAGTTAGGGTAAAAAGACCCCAAAGAAATATAGCCAGTTTTTGGGCTAAAAGTCAAAATGTCCTTGGGCCTGTTAGCAACATACTCTGTTCCAAAGGCCAAAAATGTCAAAAGTATTTGGGAGCTTGTATCTAATCCTTAAAAGATTTTAGGGCTACCTCTTCGGGGGGGGGCATGTTGGAGGGGAGGGAGTGGGGATGGATTTGATCAAAACACCTTATATGCATGCATGAAATTCTCAATAAAGTTTTTGTACAAGTTTAAAAAAAAGAGTATAAATGAGTCATGGGAGGAGGTCAAAGGCCACATTAAGAAGAGTTTGGAAGAAGTTGACTCCAACGTTTCTGGGTGACTTTGAGGGGTTCAGGGCTTGAGCAGAGGAAGTATCTGCAGATGGGGAGAAAATACTGTGAGAACGAGAGTTAGAAGTGGGGTCGGAGGCTCTGGCAGAGCTGCTGTGATCTCACCCTAAAACTCCAGCTGATGGGGGAGCTGCTTCCTTCCCTGGGGGTGATGTAAACAATATCCACCCCCTCCTCCCAAGGTCCCAACAACAAACTGAGGTTTGATTCCAGCAAAGTTCACCCTGGGGAGACTTTATTGTGGACTATGAAGTGAACAAGAGCACTGTATCTCAAGAAACAGCACACAGAACTTAATTAAAAGTACTTTACCACAGAGCTGGGGAGATAGCTCAATTGGTAAAGAGCTTACTTTGCAAGCATGGATCTCCAGCACCCTCATAAAAGCTGGGCATGGTAGAACGCATGTGTAACCCCAGTGTTGGGGAGAAGGAGACAGGTGGATTCCTGGAGCTAACCAGCCAGACAGTCTAATCAATCAATGAGCTCCAGATTCTGAGAGACCCTGTCTCAAAAAAATAAGATGGGAAGAGAGTGAGGAAGATACTCAACATCTACCTTTGTCCCCTATGTCCATGTGTCCACACCCAAATATACACAGTATTGTATCTGACTGTCCTCCAAGTCAGACAGACCCCATGTTCCTGAGTTCAGCTGTGCCCACTTTCAAAAGATCATCACAACTGTGTTTGTTGACTGCTGATTATCCTTCATTGGAGGATGGGCAAGAGAGGGTTATGGGACCTTCGTCTCTCAACCAGTGGTGGTCATGTGACCTGGAGAAGGGCTGGAGTATATAAACTGGAGAAGTCTAAGGGAGAGGGGTTCCATGTATACAGCTATGGGGGAAGCCACCATCCATGCTGGGTGAAGTCTTTCTGTTATAACCTTGATGAGGGGGAGCTTACCCAGACTCTTGTAAGCAACCCCTCACCCATGCTCTGTAAATATATAGCAGTATAATATAAACATAACTAGATGTGACCTACTTTATTGTCATATTTGCTTTATTTTGTTGTCTGGAACAAAACTTGCAATATCTCTGAAGTATGGATATATATGCATACTCTGTATAATAATGGATGACACTGTGCATTTGTCTGAAGTCTGATAAATACTTTAAGCCCTTTGAAAGCAGGGCTTGTAGCAGTGGAATTGGGGATATGGTTCAGTGGGTGACGTACTTACCATGTAAGCCTGAACACATAACTTCAGATATCCAGCACCCACATAAAAGATGAGTGTGGGGCTGGTAAATTGGCTTAGTGGGTGAAGGTGCTTGCTGCACAGGTCTGATGAATTCAGTCCCCGGGATCCACATCCTGGAAGGTGAGAACAGATGCCCATAAGTTGTCCTCTGACCCCCATATGTGTGCTGTGGCACATACCCCATTAAATAAATAATAAATAAATAAAAAACAAATAAATAAATAAACAAATAAATAAATGTTTTTTAAATAGCTGAGCACAGCAGCAGATGTCTGTAACTCCCCATGCTGGTAAGGTGGAGACAGGTGGATCCTGGAGGCTCACTGGCCAGATAGTCTAGCTGAAAAAGTAAGCTTCAGTGTAAAGACCATGACTCAGAAACAACTTGGAGAGTGATAGAAGACACGTGACACTGACCTGTAGCCTCCACATGGCATGAATAGATGAGGGCATACACACATGCACCACACACACATATACCACATATACACATACCATATGCAGACACACCACACACACAGATACACAGATACACACATATACACAGATACAGAGACAATACAACCATATACACACATACACTCACCACACACACATGTACACACACCCCACACATATATGCTATATATACACACATACACACAAAGTAGGAGATGGAGACAAAGCTCACTGGTAGAGTGCTTGCCTAGCACACATAAAGCCCTGGGTTGGGTCCCCAGCTCTGCATAAATTGGAATAGTAGAGCATGCCTGTAATCCCAGCACTCAGGAGGTGGAGGAGGAAAATCAGGAGTTCAAGGTCATCTTCAGCTACAGAGTGAGCTGAGGCCAGCCTGGGATCCTTGAGACCTTGTCAAAAGAAAGAAAGAGGGCTGGAGAGATGGCGCAGTGGTTAAGAACATGGAATGTTCTTGCAGAAGGTTCAGATCCCAGCACCCACATGGCAGCTAACAACTGTCCGTAACTCCAGTTCTAGGGGATCCGACGCCCTCTTCTGACCTCCACAGGCACTGCACAACATGGGTGCACTTCCATACATGCAGGCAATACACGCATACACATAAAATAAAAATAATAAATAAAATTAAAAAAGAAAGAAAAAAGGAAGGAGGGAGAGAGAGGGGAAGGGAAAGAAGGAAGGGAAGGAAGGAAAGAAAGGGAGAGAGGGAGGAAAGAAGTAAAAAAGAAAGGAAGGAGGAAGGAGACTATTTAGGAAGAGGAAGAGGATCAGCTGGATGGGGAAATGGGGACAAGAGACAGTAATGGGGAATGAATATGATCAAAGTATATCATATACTTTGAACATATGAAAATATAATGAAACCTATTATTTTGTACAATTAGTATGTGCTAGTAATTTTTCAAGATTTATAAGAAAAATGTGTTGAATGAATGGGAAAAGTCATACAGAGATCAAGTCATTGTTATGGCAGGGGACTCAGAGGAACTGATGGAGGAAACTGTCAGAAATCAACTTATTAGAAAGCACTTAAAAACACTCAATATTTATCTTACTCTGTTTTTGTGCTGTTATAACAAAATGCTTGAGACTGGATAACTTATACATTAAAGAGATTTATTTGCCACATGATTATAATGGCTGGAGGTTCCAAACAGCAAAGTACCAGCATCCTGTGAGGCCCCCTGGCCTCATCACAACATGATGCAGAAACAGAAAGGAAACTTCCAGGTGCATACTGACCGGACAGGTGTGCAAGAGAGTGAAGAGAGAGACTCACACTTGATTTATAATAACTCGTTCTCCTGGGAACTAATCAAATACCACTGTCACCCATTCCCTCAAGACAGCACTGGTAGTTCTTGATTAGACTCCCTATGACCTAGTTACCTTTCAGCAGGCCCTACCTCTTAAAAGTTTCACCATGTCAATACCCAAATACCAGGGACCAACATTCCAGTTTTGCAAGGCAAATCCTAAGAGTGCATTGGTCACGTGCCTGGAGCTTCAGGGATGCTGGGGTTCAGCTTGTCAATAAAGAGGATCAATAATGTTGTCCTGAAGCATCCCACCTCCCTTTTCTTGCACCCAGAAAACTGACTTGAACACAGGGTCTCATGACTTGTCTTCTCTTACAAGGTAGCATTATCAATGTGCACATCTTACTGCGGTTTCATCCAATGCTTTTGTTTCCCCATATATATGAAGGTTTTCTATAACCTCAAGTATGATTTTCAAAAATCATGTCTAGATGGTCAATTTTATTTTCCTCCAGAAAACCCATTCCCAATTTTAGCCTGAAAAGCAGAGAGGAAATGGGGCTTAAAGTCCACTGCCTTATAGTCAATTTCAATGGAAGACACATGCTTCCTTAAGCATGGGGACACTCTGTGGGGTTGATTTTATTCATTGCTCATGCGTTTCCTGAAGCGTATGGTGACAGCAGAAGATGTGGGTTGCAAACGTCTGGAAGGATGTGTGATGTGAAAACTGTCTCGGGAGCTGAGGATGGTTTGGTGTTCGTGGCTGAGTTTGTAAGGGTTGCCTGGCAGATCAGAACGCAAGCTCAGCTGCATGGGGTGAACTTAAAGCCTGGACATGTGGATACCAGAGATTGAGCGGAGACAAGCCGCTAATTGGCAAATGAATTCCCCACAGACCACCCCATCACTTCCTTCTTGCTGGCAAGTTTGGCCATCTGTGCCCAACAAAGACTGTCTTGATCATGGGCACACTGATGGGCGTAGGCTACCCTGAGTCCCCTGAGGCTCCAAATCCCACAGAGCTTCTGGAAATGGACAAAGCTCACCAAAGCACAGAGCATGCAGAATTCAGTATGCAGGGGCTGGTAGCTATCTTCTAGAGCCGAATGTCATCCCCTCCCCCACCCTGTTTTAGTCCTAAATGGAAGAGAAGGTTATCTGAAAATAAGGTCAATTTTTTTGAATAGTCCTCAAAGCTGGGTGGGTATGTTGAATAACAGAGAAAGAATAATAAGCAACCCCCTCACTCTGTGTGTAGAACAGCGTATTGGTCAGTGTTTTGTTACTTTAACAAAATGCCTGAGATGGAGGGTTTTATAGAGATCATTCTATTTAGCTCTTTGCCATAGAGGCCGAAAGTTCCAGATTGGACAGTCCTATTGATTCAGCTTCTGATGAGGACTTACTTGTCTGGTCACCACATGGTGGATGGCATCATGGGGGACTGTGTACGAGAGAGAGAGATCATATGAGACAGGAAGACAGAGAATAGAGAGTGACAATTCTTGCTCTTTTATAATATCTCTGTGTGTGTGCGTGTGTGTGTGTGTGTGTGTGTGTCTGTGTTTTGTTTATTTGTCTCATGCAATGCAGACTAGCCTTGAACTTGCTATGTAGTAACTGAGGGTGATCTTGAACTTCTGATCCTCCTGCCTCTATCTCCCGAGTTTTGGAATTACAGGCATAAGCCACCACACGTAATTTATGCAATGTGGGGATGGAACTCAGGGCTTCATGTTGCTAGGCAAGCAGTCTGCCAACTGAGCTATATCACCAGCCCATGGCCTTCTCTCATGAGAACTAATGAGGGTCACATGAAAACTACATTAATTCCTTCCAAGGACCTAATTACCTTGTACTATGCCCCCTCTTAAAGTTCCCATTGCCTGAACATTCCACACTTAACATCGTTCACCACCTGTGAACCCTTGGGGGACGCACTCTTCAAACCATAGGGACTAAGATATACATAACTTCCAAATTACCTTGTTAATCTTTTTTTTTTTATTTTATTTATTGTTTTTATGTGTATGAGTATACTGCCTGTGTGTGTGTGTAAGTGTACCTATGTTGTGCAATGCCCACGGAGGTCAGAAGAGGGCATCAGATCCACTAGAACTTTACAAATGGTTGTTAGTTGTCATGAAGGTGCTGGGAATCGAACCCAGGTTCTCTGCAAGAGCAGCCAGTGCTCTTAACCGCTGAGCCATCTCTCCAGCCCTATTTTAATCTTTTTAAAGTATAGTTGTTGTACTCATGCATTCATAAGTCACACAAATATTTCCACTGTTCATTTCCAGAATGCTTTTTATTCTAAGCAAAAACCTTCTATTCATTCAGCAATATCTACACCCCCACCCCCAATAACCTCTATTCCATGTTCTCTCGCTGTAACTGACTACTCCAGGTAGCTCAGACAAGTGGAATCACACACTCGGTTTTTTTTGTGTCTGGTTTATTTCATCTACATATCTTTTCAAAGTCTATCTGTGTTATAGGATATATCAGCATGTCCTTCCTAAGGCTGAATATGTTCCCTTGTACAGGGCTAGAGCTGTAGCTCAGTTGCAGAGTGCTTGCCTTGAATGCATGAGGTTCAGTCCCTAGTAAGTATTCCCTTGTGTGTAGACCATGTTCATTCATCAACTCATCTGTGATGGACATTGGGGCTGTTTCCCCTTTTCAGTTGCGAAAACGCTGCAACTCACATTATACAAGTATCTGTTTGAGTCACTGCTTTGAGTCAGTTCTTCTGTGATCTACACACCCAGGACTGGAGTTGCTAAACCACATGACATTTCTAGGTTTAGCCTTTTAAGGAACTGCCAAGCTCTTTTCTACAGTGGTTGTACCATTTTACATTCCCACCAGCAATGCACAGGGCTCTAATTTGTCCACAAAATCACCAACACTTTTGCTTTTAAGGATTTTTTAAAATCTCTCTCTCTCTCTCTCTCTCTCTCTCTCTCTGCCTGCCTAAGTTTATGTGCACCATGTGTTTGCAGCACCCATGGAGGCCAGAAAATATGAGCTCCCCTGGAACTGGAGTTATAGTTGTGAGCCTGCTAATGCAGGCACTAGGAGCTGAACCTGAGTCTTCTGCAAGAACAGCACTTAACAAATGAGCTATCTCTCCAGCCTGTACTTTAATTTTTTTCAAGCAATGACCATTCCAGTGATGTCAGTGCTATCCCACATGGGTCTGATTTGCATTTCCCTGTTGTCTTCTAAGGTTGAGCATCTTTTCATGTGCTTGTGGTCCCTACTGTATCTTCTTTAGAGAAATGTCTACTCAAGGCCTTTGGCAATTTTTGAATTGTGGTATTTGTTTTTGTTAATGAGCTGTAAGAGTCCCTTATATATTTCACATATTAATCTTAACACACCCGGGGGGTCATCTTTTTACTTTTTGACAGTGTACTTTGATGCAATGTCCTTGTCCTGTGTATAGCACTTCCCAGCTTTCAAACACTGTTTTTTCTTTAGTTTCTGAAGCAACATGAAAAAGTCAGGTTCCAATTGAGGAATTTCCTCCACCAGATTGACCTGAGGACATGTCTGTGGGGAATTTTCTTGACTGCTAATTGATGTAGGAGGGTCCAGTCCACTGTGGGCGGTGCCATCCTTGGCAAGTGGGCCTGGACTGTAAAAACGGCAGATGATCATGAGTCTGAGGAAGCCAATAAGCAGCATTCCTCCATGGTCTCTGCTTCAATTCCTGCCTCTGGGTTCCTGCCTTAAGTTCCTGAATTGACTTCTCTTGATGAGGGACTATAACCTATAAGGTGACTGTAACCTTGAAGGCAAATGAACCCTTTCCTCCCAAAGTTGTTTTTGTCAGTGTTTTATCACAGCAATAGAGATGCAAACCAGGACAGTAACAAAAACGGAATTATTTGTGTGTGTGTGTGTGTGTGTGTGTGTGTGTGTGTGTGTGTACGTCTGTGTGTGTGTCTGTGTGTCCGCACATGCATGTATATGTGTATACCAGTGTACACAGAGGCCAGAGAAGGAACTACATGACCTACTCTATTACTCTTTCTGCCTTATTTCCTTAAAGCAGAGTCTCTCCAAGTGAGCTTGGACTTGGCTGGTTTTTTGCTGATCTAGATGACCAGCAAACAGCAGCGAGTCTCCCATTTCTGTCTCCTACAGTGCTAGGATTACAGGTGCCTGAAGCCATGCCCAGCTTTTATGTGGGTGCTGGGAATTTGAACTCAGGTCTGCATGTTTGTGCAGCAAGTGCTCTTAACCCAGTGAGCCATCTCCCCAACCCCAACAGCTAAGAATTAAATAAAATTTACTATGTATCAAACATGGATATAGGCATTTTACATATATTAATCTGTGAAACAGCCCTTTGACTATAAATATTACCCTATTGTGATGGCTGATCTTGATCATCAATTTCACAGGGAGTGTCTGTGAGGGATGTTTCCAGAGAGGTTTGGGTGGGAAGATCCACTCTGAATAAAAAAAAGAAAACAAAGAAAGTGAGCAAAGGACCAGAATTCCTCTCTAGTTTCTGTCTATAGACATATGTGCCTTTCCAGTCATGATGGACTGTATTCCCCAAAACCATAAGCCAAAATAAACGCTACCTTCCTTAAGTTGCTTTTGTCAGGTGAGTCATCATAGCAATGAGTAAAGTAACTAATGACCTATATTACAGGCAAGAAACAGACTCTATGGGTAACTTGCCCAAGGTCACACTACTGAGACAACCACATTGGTATTTAGATCCAGACAAAAACAGCATGCAGCTGTTTTGAGAAGTCTTGTTATAAATGGAGAGTGGATTAATTAAGATCAAGCCAGATTCTGTAATGGATAAGACACTAAAATAAAAGTAGCTTAGCAAAATGGAAGTTTATGTCTTTCACTTCTAAATTCCAATCTGCAGCAGGCGTGGGAGCTGTGACAAAAGGGTCTACTCCACACCATCCTTCAGGGATCAAGCTTTTGCCTTGTGATTTGGGCTCTTCAGCACATGACACCCACAGTTGCCCTGGGTGTCAGCATCAAACTGGCAGAGGGGGAAAGGCGATATGGAAGACCATGGAGAAGAATTTTATGGGGCAGGCTTAGAAGCATCATCTGTCACCTGGGCCCACATCCTACTGTCCAGACTGGATCACATGCTCCCATGACACTTGAGAGGAGCTGGGAAATGGCTTCTAACAGGGCAGTCATTTAGCAGTACTGGGTTGTGCAAGGTGGGGGCGGGGGGCAGGGGCAAGGATTTTTGGCAGACACCTCACTGTCTACCATCATGGGCAAAGACAAGGTGGTAGATTGAAAAAAGTGAATGTCAAATAGTATCAGTTTTTCAAAACAGTATCAGAGTATGTTAGTGCTGATGAAGATGACTGAGAGAGGAGAGAGAGTCTAATGTTGGAGGACAGACGGAACAGCACCAGGAATGAGGTCCTCAGCAAGGTGACCAGAGATGAAGGGACTGCTTTTTGAATGGGTCAGGAGGACGGAAGCTGGGTGAAGGGAAATTAAGGTTGGCACAGATACCATGAGGGCTGGAGAGTTCTTTTTAAAAATTATTTTTATTTAATTTTTGAGAATTTTATGCAATGTATTTTGATTATATTCAGACCCACCTCCTTTATTAGCAAACCCCTTATGAGCCCTTCCCCACCCAATTTCATGTCCTCTATTTTTTAGGGCATATTGAGTCTAATGTGTGCCCCTAAATGCCCTTTGGTATGGATCCACTCCTGGAGCCTGGTCAACCTACCCAAGTGTTGAAAAAAACTGACTCTCCCTCTCCCAGAAGCTATCAGTTGCCCATAGTTCCTCAGATAGAATCAGGGTGTCTTACCCACCTCCCCAACTCTATGATAGAGATTTGTCTAGCTTGAGCTGGCATAGGTCTCATGCATGTTCTCACAGTTGCCATGAGTTCATATGAGTAACTGCCCTGCTGTCCGGAAAACAGTATCCTTACAGTCTACCACCTCTGACTCTTACAAACTTTCTGCCCCCTCTTCCCTATATTCTCTGAGCTTTGGAAAGCAGAGGTTTGATATAGGTATCCAATTCATGGAAAATCACTCTGCAGTCTCTTATGCTCTGCACATTGGCCAGTTGTGGGTCTCTGTATTAATCACCATCTGCTGCAAGGAAAAGCTTCTCTGGTGAGAGTTGAGAGGAGCATTAATCTGTGGGAATAACAGTAAGTCATTAAGAGTTGGTTTAATACTATGTTCATTTAGCAGAATAATAATAGTAGGTTCTCTCCTATGGCCTGTGACCTGTCTAGCCACAGGTTCCTAGGCCTAAGTGTCAGGTATGAGCTTTATCTTGTGAAGCAGACCTTAAATCCAATCAGAAAGTGGTTGGTTACCCCCATAATATTCATGCTACTATTGTACCAATGGGCATCCCTTGTCAGGACAGTTGTTATTGTAACTCACAGGTTCACAGCTAGACAAGGTGGGTAATTACTTTTCTTTTCCAATAGCATGCATGGCATCTTCCACCACAGTGAAAACTAGCCAGTAGAGATAAAGCTTGGAGATCAGCACCACATGAAATGATCTATAGATCATGTATTTAGTGTCTTCAGCAATAGGGTCTTACTACTGGGCAACAGCTTCAAAAGGAGTTCATTCCTGGCATTGGGCCTTTTATTTGGCAGCCTATGATGCATGGTAGGGGCACTCTTCCCATTATAGGGTAACTCCATTTAAATGTGGCATGTGTATATGCTTTAAGAAGCTTCTTCAGTGGTGGGTTTCCATGACTTTTTCTCAAAAAGCCTTTAGTGTTAGTTGGCCCTATGCATACCCCCTCCTTTGCCCTGCCCTCCTATTCCCCATCCCATTTAACCCTTCCTACTCCACTACTCTCCTTTCCTCCTTCATATCATGGCATTCTATCCACTCTCCCAGGAAGCCCCCTGCCCATGGCCCCTAACTAGTTTCCTGACCTCTGTGGATGTTCCAATAGAAACCCACATATCTAAAGATTCAAAGCCGGCATCCACTTATGAGGAGTTCTTAATGGGAGACCAAGCTGTGATTGAGTCCTTGGATTCTTTTGAAGTGTTACTGAGGTCATGAGCTAGATGTGATATGGGGGGAGCATGGGAGACATGAGGGGGAGAGGGATGTACAAAATAATCACTGTAGAAAGAAAAAATGTAAACTTACCAGGTAAACATTCTAGGATTACCAGGTTGTGTTACATGATTATTTGATGTTTGTGGTCATGAATTTAAAATGAAAATTACCTCCAGAAATCATGCATATGTACGTGTGTGCGCCTGCATGTGTGCACATGTTTGTGCATCTGTGTCTCTGTGTACATGTGTGCTTGTGTCTCTGTGTACGTATGTACATGTGGGTGCCTGTGTGTATATGCATGCCTTTATGTCTGTGTCTACACATGTGTGTGCCTATGTGCTTGTGTGTCTATCTGTATGTACGTGTGTATGTATGTGTCTGTACATGTATGAATATGTCTGTGTATGTGTGTACCTGTGTCTGTATGTATATGTATGCCTATGTGTCTATGCCTGAGTCAATGTGTGTGTACATGTATGTGTGTGTGTCTGAATGGGCCTGTGTGTGTCTATGTGTGTACACATGTGTGCCTATGTATGTGTCTCTGTATATGTTTTGTATATGTGTTCTTGTGTATCAGTGTGTGAAAGGTGTGTCCCAGGGACCTGGTTCCTCCAAGGGGTGGGGCCTGCTGTGGAGAATTGGCTTTGGAGAGTTAGCCACGGAGAGAGGGGCTTCTGGGCACCATTTGGGATGGAAGCTGTGAATGGCCGCAGTGGCTGGCATGGAGAGAAAGATGGCCCTGGCATCTCACCCGCGTGGACTTGAGAGGGGGCATTTACCGACCTAGGGCAAGACTACGGCCCAAGATGCATGGGTGAAAGTTAATGGAGACTGTGGGCAGGTATGGAAGCGATCTATGGCAGGCCGAGCCGTGCAGAGCTGGGTGCCAGGTGTCAGGTGTTCATTTCTTTGTAAGTTACTCCATTTCCCCCCTCCCTACCCAAGATATAACATGAAAAATTCAGATAAAAATATGTTATGTGGTTTGTCCAATAGTGCCCTGAGCAAGAGACCTTGAAGAAAGTGAGGGCGGGTCAAATAGAGAGCAGGAAGGAGAAAATCTCTTGGGACAAAATTGGCATAGTCAGCAGGATGAAGGTGCTAAAAATGACAAACCACGGAAGTTTGGAAAAAGCTAGAGAGCTGATGGTGGTACTGGTGTAGATTTTACAATGGATTATAAAATATGTAACTAAAAAGAGGTCAGCCACACAGAATCATGGGCCACAGCTGTGTTGTAAATGTGGGGAAATAGCCAAATTGCAGATATATGAAGATTTGTTAAAGGTTATAGGAAGACTAAAAAAACTTTTATTGGCTTTGGACACAAAGGGAGAGCCCAGAGGCGGGGTGCGGCCACTTTGCATAATAAAAGATGTGCCCCAGGCAGGGGAAGCTGAAAAGGCTAGGGAGGTCCTGGAAGATCCAGTTGCAGAGCTTGAGAGAGTGAAAAAACAGGACACTTTAACTTGTGTAAGATCCAGGGACTCAGAGGAAAAGACAGATAAGAGTCAAAAATGAGATGACCTAAAAATAAAGTAGCTAAAACTGCCCCTCAGATTCAACCATTGATACAAAAGGGAAAAAAAAAAAAAAAAAAACACCTAACAGTGCTATAGCTAGGAAATATTCCACACTGGAACTGTTAAAACTAGGAAAAACTTATCAAAGAGCCCCTAGCCATGTGGCTTGTGAGACTGTGGGACATGGGAGCAAATGACATCAGTCTAAGTCCTTCAGAAGCTTCATAGCTGAGTTACATAACCACCCATCTGTCCTTGTGATATAGGCTGTTCAACCTAGGCCAATGCCAAGGGGAGCAGTCCTTAATGGGGTGGCTGGTTGAAGGCATTAATGATACATGGTCATCACCAAGGGAGACTAACAAGATTAGCAGGGGCTAAAGGACTATAAAAGAGGGGCAGGCATACTTAGTTTTAATAGGTTAATTCCAAAGTGACTTTGTCAACTCTTACTCCTCATAAAATGTGAGGACACTGCCTACATCTTCAGCCCTAGCCTGGGGAAGACTTTCTATTTTGTTTTCCTTATAGAATAAAATGCAGCTTCTTGTTGCTTTAGCTTATAGTCCCTGTATTCTTGGGGCATTACAGCATTTCAAGGGTTTACGAGTACTTGAATTTCTAATTCTGTGAATTGTCTTTTTATATCCTTTATTCTGTTTTCATGGGTATTGCTTAGTTTTTCACATTTTGTTTTGTTCTGTTGTGCTGTATTGTTTTTTGAGACATAGTGTCTTGCTATGTAGCCCAGGCTAGTCATGAATTTGAATCCTCCTGCCTCTGCCTCCCAAGTGCTGGGATTGCTTGTCTGCACCACCACACCTGGCTACTGTACCTTTGGTGAATTTGTTGAGATTTTCCTCAATAGCTTTTGTATTGTCTTATTTCAAGGATTTGCCTATCACTAATTTATAAAAACAACACCCTATATTTTCTTCTAATTCCTTGGGAATTTTTAATTAAGTTTTTAATTTTAAAATAATTATAAATTTAAATGCATTTGTAAGACATAGTATAGAGACATCCCATTAACCTTGACCCCAATGATAACATCTTTCTACCAATGATAACATCTCTCAATATCACACCCAGGACACTGAATTTGTGGCCCTCTTCACAAGCAGCCTCTGCAATGCCCCTTTCAAGTCATAGCCACTTCTCCTTCCCCTACTCCCCACCTCAATGCCACCTGTGATGGTTAAATTTAAGCATCAACTTACAACAACCTAGAATCATGTGAGAAGAGACCCTCAACTGAGGAATTATCTAGATCAGGTTGACCTGTGGGCATGTCTGTATGGGAATTTCTTGTGATTATTCATTGGCGTAGGTATGCCCAGCCCACTGTGGGCAGCACCATTCCCTAGGCAGGGGTTCTGAACTGTGTAGGAGTGGAGAAAGCTGAGCACAATTGAGTAACGAAGGATGCGTGTATTCTCTCTGCTCCTGACTGTGGATGTGCTGTGAGCAGGTGCTTTGAGCTCCAGCCTTGACCTCTCTTTAATGATGAACTGTGACCTGGGAGTGTAAGCCGAATAAACCCTTTCCTCTCCTTTTTTTTTTTAATATTTTATTTATTATTTTTAAGCCACAGAGGTCAAAAGAGGGCTTTGGATTCCCCTGGAACTGTAGTTAAGGATTGTTCATAGCCACCATGTGGGTGCTGGGAATCGAACTGTTGTGCCCAGAGAATGGATCCCCAAGAATTACCACGGAGTCCAGAGAGCATGCAAGAACAAAGAGTCTTTATTTGGGCTTAAGCTCGGACTCTCAGACCAAACTAACATGGTAGGTTCGTCTGAGAGCCCCGATTGCAGGTGGAGGGAGCTTTTCATAGGTTTCAGACAAGGAGAGGAGGAGAATGACAGAGTTATATTTTGATTGGTCCAAAGAGCCTGCACGTGCCAACATACTTTTGAATTGATTGATTACAGTCTTGGAGGCCTCTCATTGGTGGGTGCTGCATTCAGGGCTGTGGAATGTGCTGACTGTTATCTTCAGGGCTAGAGTACCCTGTTTATTCCTTATAAGGCCTCAAACCTGCCCGGACCCCCTGGACATGCTCAGGCTTGCCTAGTCTATGACCATGAGACATCACGAAAATGGAGGAATCAGCAGTCAAAATGGAGATGGTGCAGTTTGTCCCTCTGGTTCCCTCAAGCCAAGCGATTTACAGAAGCGATTGGTTCCCTCAAGCCAAGCGATTTACTAACTGAAAAGAGCAGTTAGTCCTAAATAGGGGCAGGGGTCTAGGGAGTCCAGGGGAGGGGGCCAAGGAGGAGGGTTCCACAGAACCCGGGTCCTCTACAAGAGTAGTCAGTGCTTTTAACGACTGAGCCATCTCTCCAGCCCCCTATGGTGCTTTTTTTAAGAGTTTAACATTTAAATTTTTTTTCATTGTATATTTTATTGAATTTTTGTAGATTTCATACAATACATTTTAATCATATTTAGATTCTTCCCCTATCTACACCCCCCAGTAGCCCACCCAAAGGAATTCATGCATTCTGTCATATATATTATGGTCTACCCAGTCAAGTTTATGTCCCCAGATGTCCCTCAATCTGAGTTCATCCCCTGGAGCCTGGTCAGCCTATCTAGTATCACTCTCATAAAGAAGATCAACTCTCCCTCACCCAGCAGTGATCAGCTGCCAATAGTTCCTCTGCCAAGGTTGGGGCCTGTTGCCCATTTCCCCAGTTCTATGCTGGGTTTTGTCTGATTGAACTTGCATGGGTCTTGTGCATGCTTCCACTATTGCTGTAAATTCATATGAGCATGGTCCCAGAAGCCTGGGAGTCTCTGTTTCCTTGTCGTCATCCACCACCCCTGACTCTTACAATCTTTCCACCCCCTCTTCTGCAATGGTCCTTGAGCCCTGGGTGGGTAAGGTTTAACATGGGAGTACTATCCAGGGGCATATGCTACTTTTAAAATTGGGGTTGTTTTATCACAGCAACAGAAACGAAGCCAGGCTACCAGCCCATCCTCAACTCCAGCGGTCTCTACTCTGTTTTCCAGTTCTGTCATTTGTCATCTCAAGAGTCTTCTACCCTCAGAGCCAGGGGCATGCAACCTCCAGGATGAGCTTCTTTCACTTGGCAGAGTTTCCTGAAGACACATTCAAGTCATCTGGCTCATCAATGGCTTGAATCTTTCTGTTGCTGGGGTGTGAGTGAACCTCAGTTGGCTTACCTGTTCACCTATTAAAGGACATCTGGGTCATCCCCAGCTTGGGAATATTACAAATGAAATTGCTATGAACACTGGTTTACAGGGGTTTTCATATGAGCCTAAATTTTCATTTCTCTGAAATAAATATTCAAAAGTACAATTGTTGGGTCCTGTGGTAGTTTCTTTAAGAAATTATCAAGCTATTTCCCATGACCATTTCCTGTTGCCATCTGCAAAGCATAAATAATCCAGTTGCTTTACATTCTGCACAGCACTTGATGTCACTATTCGTTTTTCATTTTTAGCCATTTGATAGCTGTGTGGTGAAGCTCATGGAGTTTTAATTGCCATTTCCTAATGGCTGAAGATGCTAGACATCTTCCACTCACTGACAATCTTAGCATATTGTGTTGAAATGTCTGTTTATGTTCTTTACCCATTTTTAAAATTTATTTATGTCCTTTTGAGAATGGGTCTCTATGTAGTCTCAACTGACCTGGAACTCACGATGAAGATGATGATCTCACAGAGATCCACTTGCCTCTGACTCTGGAGTGCTGGGATTAAAGGCCTGCACTACCATGCCCATTTTAAATTAGAGTTTTTTTCTTCTGTTCAGTTTTGTGGTCTCCGTATATTCTGGGTTGTGCTGGACAGCTTTCATGTCAACTTGACACAGCTGGGTAGAGGGAGCCTCAATTGGGGAATTGCCTCCATAGGACTGGCCTGTGGCCATGTATGTTGGGCATCTTCTTGATTATTGAGTGATGTGGGAGCCCACTGTGGGTGGTTCCACCCCTGGGCAGGTGGGCCTGTGTTGTATAAGAAAGTAGGTTGAGCAGGGGCCAGGGGAGGAAGCCAGTAAGCAGCATTCCTCCATGGCCTGTGCTCCAGTTCCTACCTCCACTTTCCTGCTCTGATTCCTACCTTGGGCTCCCTAATGAACTGTGACCCAGGAGATGTAAGCTGAATAAATCCTTTCCTCCCAACTTGGTATTGGTCATAGTATTGGTCTGTTTTGTCACAGAAATGGAGAAGCAAACTAGAACATGGGTATTAGTCCTTTATGATAAATGTGTTTTGCAAATATGTTCCCCCATCTTTGACTTACATTTACATTTCCTTTACAAGGCCTTTCACAATGCAAAAGTTAAAATTTGATGAAGTGCAATTTATCAATGTTTCTTCTTATGGGTAGAACTTCTGTTGTGAAGGCTAAGGTTAAGAATGTCCTGCCAGGTCAAGATCCCAGACATTTTTCTCCTATTTTGCCCCTCCCGTTTTATAGCTTTAATTTTTCTTTAGAAATTAACTGAAGCAAGGGCTGTGGAGATGGTTCAGACGTAAATGTATTTACTGCCAAGCCTGACAACTGAGTTCAGTTCCTGGGACCCACATTACAAAAGGAGAGAAGTGACTCCCTCAAGTTGACCTCTGGTTTCCACATGTGTATTGTGGCATGTATGCACCTATACACACACATGCACACAAAATAAATTAAAAGTCATAAAAATTTAAATGTATATTAACTCAAAGGGAAAATCCTCCCCTTCACCATTTTTTTTTTTTTTTTTTTTTTTTTATTTATTTATGGGCTGTAGCCCAGGCTGCCTCAAACTCACTATGTAGCCTAACCAAACTGGCCTCAACCTTACTATGTAGCCCACGCTGGCCTCAAAACTATGGGAGTCCTCCTGTCTCAGCCCTCTTTGTGCTGGAATTATAGGTATGTAATACCACACCTGCTCTGTATTGTTTTTTAATTTTATAACTTCATAGTTAAGTTTTACTAAAAAAAGTTAAAATGGAGACCAGTCCTGAGCAGACAAAATCAGTTAGACTCATAAGTGACTGTGTTAGTTTCTATCAATTGACACAAACTAGAGACATTTGAGAAGAGGGACCCTCAATTGAAGAATTTCCTTCATCAGAGTGGCCTGTGGGCATGTTGTGAGGCATTTTCTTGATTGCTAATTGACGTGGGAGGGCCCAGCCCTAGGCAGTGCCATCCCTAGGCAGATTGGCCTGGGTTGTCTGAGAAAGGTAACTGAACAAGCCAGGAGAGCTGAGTAAGCAGTGTTCCTCCATGGTTTCTGCTTCAGTTCCTGCCTTTAAGTATCTACCCTGATTTCCCTCGGTGATGGACTGTGACCTGGAAATTGTAAGATGAAATAAACCGTTTCCTTTCCACATTGCTTTTGATAAGAGTGTTTGATCACAGCAACAGTGAGGCTAACTAGAACAGTGACCTCAACCTTATTTGAATGGCAGACAGAGCAAAACATAACACAACTTTTCTTACAAATACCTACAGTAAAGAAAAACAGAACTTAATCCCAATGAATCAGAAACAGCTAAGAAGCTTACAGAACAGAGGCCTCACACATAACTAGCCATGACCATCCCTCCTCTGTGCTTTCCTGGTAGTCACCAAACTTCCAGTTTACAGCTGCCCAACTCACAAATCAGTTTGCTCAAATAAAGTCTTTTTAAATTGCATTGTGCCTCAGTTTACCTTTCAAACAGTTTTTTGACCTGGCAGGGTGAGTTCCACTTCATTGTTCTGATTCTTCAAAACAGTCTTCTGCATTTCCCCTCTGTGTAACCTCTAATAACCACCTGTGGATCATGATTAAAACCCCAGATGGGATGATGAGAGTTCTGAGTACGCAATGGGAATCTGCACACAAAATAAATAAAGAAAAATGTAATTTTTTAAAAAGTCAGTGATGGGTTTGGGGATTTAGCTCAGTGGTAGAGCGCTTGCCTAGTAAGTGCAAGGCCCTGGGTTCGGCCCTCAGCTCCGAAAAAATAAAATAAAATAAAATAAAATTTAAAAAGCCAATGGGCATGGGCGTGGTGGCACACATCTTTAATCTCAGCACTCAGGAGGCAGAGGCAGGTAGATCTCTGTGTGATGAAGGCCTGCCTGGTCCACATAACAAGTTTCAAGCCAGCCAGAGTTAAAAAGACAGCCCCCACCCCCCCAAAAAAGGGCTGGAGAAATGGCTCAGTGATTAAGAGCACTGACTGCTCTTGCAGAAGATTGGGTTCAGTTCCCAGCACCCACATGGCATCTAACAACCATCTGTAACTCTAGTTCCAGAGGATCCTATGCCTTCTTCTGGCCTCTACTTACATACATGCAGGCAAAACACTTATACACATAAAATAAAAGTAAATAAAAAAGTTTAAAGCCAATAAAACAATGAAGAAAATATATTAGCTCACATAATCAATTCAAGGAAACACAGTTCTATGGAAGTTTAGAAAGAACCTAAGTTCTTTCCAGCCTATCATCTACATTTTATGGGCTTGTACTTTTGATATGTTCCCTCATGATTACAAAAGGGCTGCCTGAGCCCCAGGATTCATATACACCCATGAGCTTATCTAAAGACAGCCAAAGGAACTTCAATCGAGGTCTGTTTGCTTATAAAGGTTTAATCTGAGGTGAAATTCTCATGAAGTGATTCAGTCATTCAAATATTGCACAACCACCACCATCTACTTCCAATACTTTTTAAAATGGTAATAATTCATTACATAAAAGTCTCCACCTTAAACACCTTAGGTATGTAGTTCAGTAATGTGTGCAACACATCTCTAGGACTTATAAAAAATATTTTTATTTTATGTGTATGTGTGAGTCCCTGCACACAAGTATGTGTACCATATGAGTGCAATGCCCAGGGAGGCCAGAAGAGTGCACCAGATCCACTGGAACTAGAGTTACATATATTATTAGCTGCCATGTGGGTGCTGGGAACTAAATGAACCTGGGTCCTCTGCAAGCCTAGTCAGTGCTCTTAACTATCCCCCACCCCCACCCCCACCCATCTCTCCAGCCCCTCTAGGACCTTTTATCATGCAAAAACCAAAAACTCTACCCAATAAAAACTCTTTCCCCTCTTTACCAGTCAGCCACATTCCATTTTCTCTTTCTACAAACTTGACTGCTCTGAATACCTCATATTTATATGAATGAAAGCATACCTAATTATGAATGAAATTTTGCTGAACTTGTGTTTCTGTAACTTGCTTATTTCACTTAGAACAGTACCCTCAAACTTCCTCCATACTGCAACATATGACAGGGTTCATTTTCTTTTTCCAGGCTGAATAATATTCTATTCCTTGTCTGCTTGTCCATGATGGACATGCAGGGTGCTGCATGCAGGTGGCTTTTTTTTCTTTAAGACAGGGTCTCACTTTATAGTTCTGGCTGTTTTTGAATTCATAGAGATCTACCTGCCTCTGCCTCTGTCTCTGCCTCCAAGTGCTAGGATTAAAAGCACGGGCCACCATACCCACCTTGTTTGGCTTTTAAAGGAGGGAAGTAAAACTTTCTCAGGAGCTTTCAGCCGACTTCACTTAGACCTCAGAGGCCACAGCTGAGCACAGGTTTACCACATCCTGACCAAAGACTGGGAAAGAACTGCATCATGTTTAGCCTCTTAGGGCAGAGGAGGACTCCTTGTTCAGAAGAGGGTGGGAGGCAGGTATGGAGTGGACAGTTTACAGTGTCTTAAACATGTAACTAAAACACCACAGAACACACCCCCAGCCTCAAACAGTAGCCAGGGGGATACAGTGACAGCACTCCCTCCCTCTTTCCTTCGCTCCCTTCTCTTCCCTTCCTTTCTTCCTTCCTTTCCTCCCTTCTTTCCTTTCTTCCCTTCCCTTCCCTTCCCTTCCTTTATCCTTTCCTTCCTTCCTTTTTTTCTTGATCAGAATTGACAGCTCAGCCTGGACTCAGATTCACAGTTCTCAGCCTCAGCTTCCTGAGTGTTGAGATTACAGATGTGAATGGAACCACCTGGCATACATCCTTGTGTTTAATGTTGCAGCTACTTATCAAACCTGATAATGAATATAATATTTCCTTTAGGAGTTCAAAGCCAGTCTGGGCTACATGAGACCCTGTCTCAAAAAATAATTTACTTTAAAAATTATACTTGGAATGCTGGGAAATGCAGGTGCTATTTCCCAGCACCTGTGGGAAATAGCTGGGCATGGTGGCGTGAATACCTATAATCCCAGCACTGGGGAAGCCAAGACAGGTGGACCCAAGTTGCTCACTGGCCAGTCCAGATGAACCAATGAGCACCACATTCAGTGTAAGACCCTATCTCAAAATTTAAGGTAGAAAGTGGGGTGTGGTGGCACATACCTTTAAACCCAGAACTTGGGAAACAGAGGCAGGTAGATTTCTGTAAGACTGGGGCCAGCCTGGTCTACATAATGAGTTTCAGGCCAGCTGTGGTTACAGGAAGACCCTGTCTGAAAAAGATAATAAATAATCAATAAATAAATGTGGAGAATGATTGAGGAAGAGGCTTGACATCGACCCTGGACTCAACACACACACACACACACACACACACACACACACACACAGTGCACAATGCACACATAAACACACAAAATATTATGATATTATGCTGGGCCTGGAGAGATGGCTCAGTGGCTAAGAGCACTGGCTGCTCTTGCAGAGAGGCTGGGTTCAACTCCCACCACCCACATGATGGCTAACTCCTCTCATAATTCCAGTTCCAGGGTATCCAATGCTGCCTTCTTACCTCCTCAAGCACTGCACAACACTTAAATACATAAAAAAAATTTTTTTAACCCAAAATATTATGCTGAGGTGGAGCTCAATAGTAGAGTGCATGCTTAGTATACACAGGGCCCAAGTTTTAGCCCCAACACAAACCATTAATAATAAATTAATAATAATAATTAGAGCCAAGTATGGTGGCACACACCTGTAATCCCAGCATTCAGGAAACTGAGGCAGGAGGATTACTATAAGTTGAGGCCAACCTAAGCTACATAGGAAGTTTCAGGCCAATTTGAGAGTGAGATCCTGGCTTGGAAAAAAAAAGTGAATGTATTGGACCAGTGGATTTATATGGTTCAGTGAGTGGAGGTACTTGCTGTCAAGCCTGACAACCAGGGTTCAATCCCCAGGGCCTATATAATAGAGGGAGAGTCAAATCCTACAAGTTGTGCTCTGACCCACACATGTGTGCTATGGCATGTACATACCTATGCATGTGCATGCACGCACACAGAAATAAATAAATGTTAAAAAATTTTAAATAGATTTAAGTTTTTTTTTAAAGAAACTGATTTGAAGAAAATAATTAAACAAAAAACTGGAGAGGTGGTATCTAAAAGATAAGGCAAAAATCCCAAAGGCATTTAGTAAATGGTCTGTTTGGGGTGGTGAAGTTTAAGTGGGAAGAACTCACAGGAAGATGCAGCCCAGGGCCCCAATATCGAAAGGGCTCTCCCAGTGACTACCGACAGTCACTGGCCTTCCCTCCCAACAAAAATCTCTAGAGCATTGCCACACTCCCAACTCAACCCAAACGTAGAGAAACTGAATCATCTTAGTGTAAGTGTTTCCTGTGCAGTATCTGGGGCATAAATGGGACTAAAACTGTTTAGTGCTTAACTGAAATTCATGTTGGATTGAGAGGCCTGTGCTTTCTCTGGCTTTCCTGCTTGCCTGCTTTCCTTACAATGATGGAAGCTGGACAGGACTTGGAGACCCTGGCATGTCAAGGCCTCCAGCCCCCCATCCTGGAGTTGGGCAGACATACAGGGCATGAAGAATGTCCCCAAGAGGCCAAGGACTCCTGCCTGGGAGCAGCCCCAGCCCTGGCACCAGGTTCAATCCCACTCCTTGCACATCCTGGAGACAGCCACTGGGCCTTTCTTGCTGCCCCATCTCCCTCCTGTCTGTGGCATGGAGGGACCATAGCAACCAACAAGGAGAGACCATGACAGACAGAAAGGACACATGGGAATCAGCTTTTTGACATGGAAGGCTTAATCACCAGGGCCGAAACCCAGAAAAAGTGCAAGAAATTTGTAAGTTTAATCCTGTATCTGTCCCTCCCCATCTTCCTCCCTCTCCCATTTGTACTGAGTCAGACCCAGGAAATAGTCTGTCCACAGAATGGTGTAAGCCTAGACTGTGTGTCTGTGGCTCGGCACAGGGTCTCTGCCAGGCTGGGTCCCAGCAAACAGATCTCCTGGGCCTCTACAAGCTTATACTACCCACATTTACAATATGGACACATATCCCTGTACCCATGCCACACTCACAACACACAATTCATACACACAGACTACACACACACACACACACACACACCATGCAGTGTCAGCCACTGGAAAACATAACTGACCCCTTCCATGTGCTAACTCATTGGGGGGCCAGAACAAGATCATCAAACCAAGAAGCCCAAAAGCAGCCAAGCAATGGGCCATCTCTCTGAGGCATTTCTCCCCTATGTCCTGAGGGTGGATCTGCCCATGGCTTCACTGGGGAGAGTGGCATTTAACTGGGATGGGCCCTTTACAGTAAGAGATGATCAGTCTCTAAGGAGCAGGATCTCAGCAGTCCTCAGACACTCATGTCTGGAAAATAGTGGCTATGATTCACACCAAGCCAAGGAGAACAAGATTCCTGGGATCAGGGTGTCACCAGTCTGTCCCATAGTGTTGCTCAGCCCATATTCATATCAGAGCAGGGTGACACAGACACTGTGTACCTCTTGCTCATGTGCTGCATGTGCCCTGGGAGTCTGGTGTGCATGTGTCCTTCCAGAGACTGAAACCAACCCCTCAAGGGCAAAGCACTCATCTTCCTTGGTGATGTAAGATACATCAAGACACAAACATAAGGCTTGGACAGCTCAGCTTGGCATTGCTGTTAAGGGTATTAGGATCACTGCACACTCCACTGGAAGTCCCTCAGGAGTATGTGGAGTCCTGAAGGAGACACAGATGGTCCTTTATTTCAGGGAGATGTCTAGCAGTGGGAAGGAGATGGTCTATGGCTCCTCCTCATCTTGTCCCCTAGAGCCCTCATAGGGACCTGCTCACGCAGGTCACAGGGGAGCCAGGCCCCCCACTCACTGCCTCTGCCTCCTTTCATAGCCACTGGCCCCTCCACTCCTCTTTCCTCTGGTTCTCTGGTTCTCACCTGTCCTTGCTCTTAAGGAACCCAAGAGCAAGGCATCTGCCTACGGATCCCACAGATGAAAAGCTGTCCATTCCCATGGTCATGCCCAACACACAACACTTCTTGACTAAGAACCAATCTTCAATTCTGATGACCCTCTCTTGTCCTGGAGTCGATGCCCATGGGTTCCTCAGCATTACCAGAAGCAAGGACATGGAATACATGGAAGAAAAAAAAGGTACACAACCCAAAACACAAGGATGGGGCTAGGGAGGTGGCTCCATTGGTAAAGTGCTTGCCATGCAAACATGAGGGACCTGAGTTTGATCCCCATAACCCATATAAAAAGCTGGGCATGGTGGCAAGCACTGCTGAGGAGGAGACAGGCAGATCCCTGAGACAGGCAGATCCCTGGAGCTCCCTGACTAGGCAGCCTGGCTGAATCCATGAGTTTCAGGTCAATCAAGAGTCCCTGTCTCATAAAATAAGGTCGTTGGCATGACACCCAAAGTTGCCCACTGGCCTCCATATGGAGAGAGAGAGAGAGAGAGAGAGAGAGATGAACCACAGGGAGGTCACAGCCTGCCACTGTCTGCCTTTCTGAGCATCATATACTCTTTCTAAGCTGGGGATGTGTGCTCCGAGCTCTGCACATAAATAGGGTAAAGGAAGGACAGCAAACTCAGGTAAAATTCTTCCCAGCCTCTACTGCCTCCCCTAGAGCCTCGCCTGGATGACATTGGCAATTCCCATGTAGCAGGGGGAAGACACAGGGGTTGATGAGAGGGACCAATGGAGCTGCCTATTCAGAAACTTCTTCCCTCCAATAATCTCTGCTTCCCCCATGAAATTCAGGCCCTAGGGAGAGCAAGGGAGCCCTGGTTTTGGTCTCCGAGGCATGCTGTGGGGCACGTTTCTGAGGAGAAGCATCAGAAAACTACCTTGTTGTCCTGCCCTGACTACTGAGCCTCCTTTCTAATAAAAAGTCCAGAGAGAACGCCCCCCTTCAGGCCACTCCACTTTTGGAGGTACATGGCATGTGGTGCATGGTGGATCACACCCGGTTCCCTGAGGACATATCCCTGTCTCCACAGCATTAGAGGGATGCAATAGCAGTGGCATGCCAACCTTCACTCACTAGGACAGCTCTGTGATGTGCTGAGAATGGGCAGAGGTTCAGGAGGAGAGAGACCCATTTGGGTGTGAGCACTGTGGTCTCCAGGATGGGACTGACCAGAGACTGTACATCCCTCCTGCAGTCCTGCCCTAGGTCTGATAGGCTGCTTTTATGACAATAGTTAGCTTTTTATAGATATTTCTCCTGCAGCAAGTTAAATCACATCTGTTCAGGCTCACATCCAGGCCCAGGCCCAGGCCCAGCAGATGGAAAGGCTGCCCCAGGCTCTGGTGGGCAGGACTTCCTGCTGTAAAGCTCTGTCTAATAGGAAATCTAGGCTGGCATGCAAGTGTGAGCAACGGACTGATGCCTTATGGTCTCAGACCTAGGTAGACTCAATCTTTCCTTCTGTGGCTCTAAAACCCAGGTCTGAGCCAAGCTCCTTCTCAGAATGGGGGTTAAGCAGGTACAGTGTATTGTCAGAGCTGGTCTCAGGTTGTGGCTTGTATAACACAGACAGCTGTGGGGGCAGAAGGTCAAGGACACTTCCCAAATAGGCATCAGAGGTCCCAGTGATGGGTCAGGTCCCACACAAGGGACCCCTACTTCACAGGACCAGCAGTACCAGGCAGGGTTGCCATGAAGATTTGATCATAGAGTGTGCTGAGGTGAAATGCCCAGGGAGGATGCATGAGGGACTCCACTCTGATCCCTTGGCTACCAGCATAACCACCTTGGATGGGGCCACTTTACTCACAATCACCCCACCTTGCCCAGGGTACTCAACCAGGTGAGATGCTCCAAGACTCAAACATTTTTATCAGACCCTGACTTCACCAGACTGCCTATCTTCCCAGTCCTTTCTCAGGGCTACTCTGGTCTAGGAGCACACCTCCTATCCAAGGAAAGCTGGGCTGGGTCAGCAAACCTTTTATACTTACAGAGAGCCCAGAGTGACAGCATAGTTAAACACAACTCCATCCTGGCCAGACTGCCCATCTCAGGATCAACAGTCTATCACTGAGGCCCAATTTTCAAGGTCATGAATTTCCTTGAAGGCAGGCAGAGTGCTTGCTCATTTGTCCAATGCTGTATTACAAACTTAATGACTTAACAAAAATAATGTTTCTTTAGCTCATGAATATGCAAAGTGGCAGAGCTGGGTGAGGCCAGCTTGTCTGCTCTATTTGTATCAGCTAGGGCAGATTGGAGGCTGGAGGCTATAGAGTTGCCCCTTTAATCAATGGAGGACACATTCCAAGCCCACCCCCTCCCTAGTGCCAAACTAGATATATATAGTATATAATATACTATATGTGTTCCCATACACCATTCCTGTGATAAAGCTTAATTTTCATATTAGGCACAATAAGAGATTAATGATAGTAGCTAATAATAAAATGGAACAATGACACTACACTGCAATAGAAGTTTGTGTTTGGGGACCATCAGTAAGTAAAATAAGCCATACTTGAACACAAGCATAGTACTACCTTGACAGTCAATCAGATAACTAAGACAGCTGCTAAGTAATTAATGTGTAGATACATGCACAGCATGGATACTGTGGAAAAAGGGATTCACAGTCTTTGAGGAAAATTTCATTACACTGCTCAGAGCAACATGCAGCCTGAAACATATGAAACGGGAGCTGGGTAGATGACTCAGTAAAGTGCTTACCTTGCAAGCAGGAGGACCTGAGTTCAGATCCCCATCAACCATGTAAAAAGTTTGGCATGACTACAAAGTGCCTGTAATCCCAGTGCTCAGGAAGTAGAGACAGGAGGACTCTGGGGCTTGCTGGCCAACCAGGCTACCTGAAGAGATCCTATGTCAAAGCAGAAGGAATTGAGGAAGACACCTGACATTGGCCTCTGGCCTCCACATGCTTATACACGTGTCCATGCATGTATACACATACAGACACACACACACACATCACTCACACACACACACAAACCCTTATGAATTATTTTTGGAATGTTCCATTTAATGTCTGGAGTATGGCTGACTGCAGGTAAGTAAAGCTGTGGGAAATAAAGGGGGATCTGCTATATTCATCAGAAGCTACTCGCTCACATCCCTGCTGCCTGGGTTGGGCAGTCCCAACAGCTGGGGCCTGGAACAGCTGGACCTTTGCACACAACTCTGTCCCTGTAGCTATGCCTCTCTCTAGTCTGGCAGCCTTAGAGTAGCCAGACTTCTTACACTTGGGCTCAGGGTTCCCAGGGTGTGTGTCCTGAGAGAGAGCACCTGCCAGCCAGCAGGTGCTGTATCATGTTTTCTAACCTGGAGCCAATCAGCATCGTTTCCGCCTCTGCTAATGAGAAGTATCTCTCTACCCTGTCCTGTATACATGGGGAGGACAATTAGAGTCCAGCTTTCCCTGGGAAGAGTGCCAAAGGACATGATCATGAGCATGTTTTTAAAACACACAAGACATGGGTTGATGTCCAATTTTAGAGCAGACTAGAAAAGGAAAGGGCCAGTCCAAATGACACAGCAGTTTGGAACTGGTAAGAACCCTAAATCTCGCCTCCCTGCTCTAAGATCAAGGCCATTCTCAATCCACCATTTGGCTCACTGAAGAGGTTCTAGTCCCTTAGAGCATCAAATAAAACCTATAGACATGCACTGAACCCACGAATGAAAACATTCGGTCTTCCCAGCCTTGGGAGGCAAAGGCAGGCAGATCTCTGTGAGTTCAAGGGCAGGCTGATCTAGTTCTAGGGCAGCTGGGGCTACAGAGAGACCCTGTCGCTAAAAGAGCCAAAAAGAAAAGAAAACATTAGGTTTATAGAAGTGTGAGGGACAATGCAGTATAACCAGAAAGCTAAGGCTGGGCTCAGCAATTTTGACCTCAACCTGCCCAGCCCAGTCCTGTACCCAGGGCAACTAGCATGCAGTCAGGCACAGTTCCTTTTGCCTACACCTCTCCCTAAGCCCCACCTTGGGGACAGCGAAGGCTTGGCTTGTGATCAGAGCCCTGATAGGCTTGCTGCAGAAGTCTCCATTGTACTGGGTCTGCCAGGTTGCCTTCCATACACACTAGAAGTTCCCTTCCTGCTCCTGATATGGGCCAGGGAGGGAATAGCCAGCAGCCTTTTCCCATTCCCAGGAGCAGCTTGACAGAGGCCCAGGACAGCTAGATGACAGGACAAGCAGCCTCTTGAGGAGATGGTACATGAGTGGATTTGACCCTGGGCTTCCTTCTCTTTTCTGATTTATTTGGGGTGGAGGTGTTGTTGGAAGAAAAGGGAAACCTCAGGTGCAACAGGCATTTGGCAACCCCATGGTGCCCACAAGGAGATGTGACCACAAGATGTTTAGGCTGTTGGGAGTCAGGAGTTATAGGCAAAACGGGAAATGGCTTTATTTGATTTTATTGTTTTGAAATACAGAGCTTCATGAGATCTTGGGCATCAGTGGCTGACTACCCTGAGATCCAGGAGACACCCTGTGAGGCAGACTGGAAGGAGAGAAGATGGTGCTACATGGTCCCATCTAGGAACATAAAGGAAAGTTTTCCATGGCACCCAAGGATTTTGTTACTTCAGAATTCAAGAAGAAGGCGTAGGTAACAAGGGTGCCAACAGGTGGGTCAGATGCCTCCTGGGAGACAGCAGCAACCCAGTTGTGACTCACTCTTGAACCCACCTGAGATACAATGGGGGCAGGGTGGGGCGCTGTGCTGCATGGAAATTCTGTGGTGGCAGTGTGACAGTGGAAAGAGGGTGCCAGTGCCGTGTGAGCTCATTTATGTACATGAGGGTGAAGGATCTGGGGACTTTCATCTCAGTGAGGTGTAGATGGATGATGTAATAGAGGGATGTAGAGAGGACAATGAACTTGGAAAGACAGAGTGAAACTTCACATTGAACTGTGAAAGTGACATTTGACCTTGCCCTTGAAGGCCTGGAGGACTGAGACAGCAATAGAAGCCAGGATTTCTCAGGTAGACAAAACATCTGATTGAAAGACACTGAAAATGTCCCTTCTCATCAAGTTCTGAAGGGTAATCTAGAGCAATGGCAATAGCCTGTAATGTTTGGGGATCAATGGGATCCCCACCAGCCAACGACTCAAGACGTAACCCATTCCTGGTACTGTTTTTTTTTAAATATTTTTACTTTATTATTTTTATTTTATGTGTATGCATGTATTGCCTGTGTTGTGGGTAAGTGCACCCATGTCGTGCAATGCTGGCGGAGGACAGAAGAGGCTCCACTCCTAGAAGTGGAGTCATGGACAGTTGTTAGCTACCATGTGGGTGCTGGGATTCAGACCTGGGTCTTCTGCAAGAACAGTCAGTGTTCTTAACCGCTGAACCATCTCTCCAGCCCCACTTCTACCTTCTAAAGGCCTTGCGTCTATCAGGTAGAATTGAATTCACCCCAGCACTATATCTGCAAGGGAGTCTGAACATGTAATTTCTATCTCTCTGGCCTCCAGTAAAGAGGAAGACATTTTGGGAAGTACTGATAGTCTATCAAACACATGTGACTTTTTTTTTTTTTTTTTTTTTTTTTTTTTTTTACGAGACCAGGCTGGCCTCGAACTCACAGAGATCCTCCTGCCTCTGCTTCCTGAGTGCTGGGATTAAAAGCATGTGCCACCACACCCAGCTACATTTCAGTGATGGCCACACTTGGGCTCAGAGAGGAGCAGCACTTGAAGCAGGTCATATTGACTGCCAGAAACTGGCAGAATTGTTAAACTGGTAAAACACTGGTAAATGTTTAAAACCCAGGTCTCTGTGTATATTTCCAACATGAATGTCAACTGACATATTTGTTAGTGAGTGAAAGTAAAACAAAGACGTGAGAACTTCATTCTTTCACTAGCATGAGTGACATCTTTGCTGACTCAAATAAGACCAATATATCAAGACGCCCTCTTTTTCTTTTATATTAGTGTAATATCTAGACATAACATAATTAGGTTTTATCTGCATTGTTCATTTTTTCTTGTATTGTTTTCTTATGTCTAGACAATCAATAAAACAACAAAAACCAAGATTTTTTTTTGTGTTTGCCAATTACCATAATATAAATATTCCCATTACTGTAACTAATTTCAGACTACCATCATGATGTCAATAAACCTAGGAATGAGGAGAAACCAGTGTATAATGTTTCTACCTACAGGGCTCAGTGGTAAGGGCTCAGTGGTAAAGCATTTATGTGACATGCATGAGGCCCTGGGTCTGATCCCCAGCAAATAAAAAGCATGTCTATCTACAGACCAGTTCATGTAACTAACCTTAAGAAAACAGATAATAGTGTAATATTTAAGAAATGGTAAGTTTAAAATACCTTTTGCTTTAATATAATTTATGTAATTGTAGTTGTTAATACACGTGTGTATAAATTAGCTTACAAAATCCCAGAGAATTCAAGTTTGTTCTCACCAGTGCATGGAAGTCAGCTCCAGCCCACTACCAGTTTAGACTCAAGACTCCAATGTCACTAAAGCTCTTGCTCTTAGTCATAGCTCAAAACTGCCAAAACATCAAAGGCCTATAGGCCATATGTAGGTAGTGGGAGCTGACATTTCAAAGTATTAATAGTTTGACCACAAAGCCAAGTTCTTAACCACTATCATTTAGATAATTATCTCTGATACTTTCCCTCGGCCAATTTGCCTTTGGTGGATCCATAGGGGATGAGTAGGAGACGCAAGGAAAAGGACTCAGAACACCTTGCATGTCTACCCTGCCCCCACACCCTACCCTAGAGAGCCAGTAAGCCTCCAGTACAGTCAACTTTTGTTCTATCACAGCAGCGAGTGGACAGGACCAGGGTCACCCACAAAGTCTGGGGCTGTGAGTTCAGACTAGAGCACAGGCCTTCTCAATCATCACAGGCAAGGCATGTGCACAGCTCTGGTGACCTATGCCCAGTGGACCAACAGGAATGACTACTGCAGACAGGTATGAACCGTCCTGTGTGGGCACAGAGACTACTCTTGCCCAGGCCTGTGAGGGACCCTCTGGTGGGTGCCATAGTTATAGAGAGCAATGATGAACCAAAGAAGACCACTGCTCCCAATTGCACTGTCCAATATGGTTGCTGCAGGCTGGGGATGTAGCTCAGTTGGTAGAGTGCTTGCCTAGCATGCACAAATTCCTGGATTTGCTCCACACCACTGCATGTACATTGGGCAGGATGATGCATACCTGAAATCCCAGCACTTGAGAGGTAGACGCAAGAGGATCTGAAGTTCAAGGTCATATTCAGCTACATAGTGAGTTTGAGGCCACCCTGAACCATGAGACCCTATCTCAACAAAACAGTAGAATTGGTGCTAAGCCACTGTGATAGCTAATCTTGGTTGTCAGCTTGACATACCTGAGAAGATGGAACCTCAAGGAATTTTCTCCATCAGATTGGTCTGTGGTAACTGGTGTAAGAGAGACCAGTCCACTGTGGGGCAGTGCCACCTCCAGGCAGATGGGCCCAGGCTGTGTAAGAAAGGTCATCGAGCAAGCCCGAGGAAGCAAGCCAGAAAGCATCATTCCCCAGTGGTCTCCGCTTCTGTTTCTGTCTCCAGACTCTTGCCTTGAGTTCCTGCCTTGGCTTCCCTTGATGGTGGACTGCAACCTGTAAGTTGACACAAAGCGGCTGCTTCCCCAAGTTGATTTCAGTCAGTGTTTTTGTTTTGTTTTTATCCCTTTTTTAAAAATCTTGATTTTGGTTTATCACAGCAATAAAAAAGCAAACTAGGACACCCATTTTACAAGTTATATCTAAATTCACTAAAGTTTGGCAAATTTTAAAATGTAATTTCCTAGTTGCAATATCAATATTTAAGTGCTCATAACCACCTTTGCTTGAAGGGGGATGTGCCCACACCACAGAGTGCAGACCCTCTTCCATCAGCACAGACCATTCTATTGGACAGCACTGGGTCCAGGAGGAAGGCAGATAAAGCAGAAGGCAAGGCCTTGACCTGAAGCAATTGAGTGGTTCTCAGTGACCCAGCTCTCAGAAGTCCTGCCCACCCCAGGTCTGGGCCTTTATTTCTTCCCCCTCCCAACCCCAGCCCAGCAGGCTCTCTTGCTTTTTTTCTTGATTCTTCCCAGCTGCCTGACCTGAGGCTTGTCTGCAGCTGTCCTCCACCACCCCGGGGTGGAGAACCGGGCTTGTGGGGACCTGCTGAGAGCTGACCAGGAGCCAGCAGTCCTGGGAGCAGCCGAGCCTCCTCCAGGCCGCCAGTAACTGTGGCCCAGTCAGGGTGGGGTTTAAGGAGCGGCCTGTCTGCCCTCATCCCAAACATGAGCTCGGAAAGACAGTTTTAACAGCAAGGACCTAGCATTCTGGGAAAGAAAGGTGCTGGTGAGGCAGGCCAGGGACTGGAAGTGGTTTTCAGTGCCTTTCGGAAGCCACTGGCTTGGGGAGGGACTGGGCTGCAAGTCTGTCCCCTGCACCTTTGATGCGCCCCGCAGTCTTTCATGTCGGAGATGTCCTCTGCCAAGCACACCATGTGCTGTTTGCTCTGAGGTTTTCCTTTTATTCGTTTGTTGTTCGGGTTTTTTTGTTTTTGTTTTTGTTTTTTTCTTCATCTCATTAAACTGATTCTGTGCAGGGCACCAGAAGAGACCCAGCGGAAGAGCAATGCGGGATAGTTTATAGGGCGGGGGCGGGGACAGCTGAAGGCAAAATCACTTGCTCATCCACCCACATGCCAAAGCTCAGAGCCTCACACATGAAAACCTCTCAGGAGCTTTCTAGAATGGTGTATACTTCTGGGTATACATAAACTCCTTATGCGATCTTAATGGAATCCATGTAGATGCTCCATGGACTCCTTCCAGAAGCTACAGAAAATCCATATAGAATTTAAGATCACACATAAATCCTCAGTGCCCGCCTCCATAGTACCCAGATAGACACACAGATACATACATGTGTGCATGCTGTCCCCTCCAGGGGAACTTGCAAGTCACTTTGGACTTGGCCTTCTTTCTGAACAATGTTCACCTAACAGATCTACCACTTCTCCAAATATAGGGGCTGGAGGCATGGTCCAGGGTAAGGCTTTTGGGACATGACAGGGCAGAACTCTCCCTTTTTGGAAAAAAATTAAATTATATTTATTTTGTCTGTGTGTGTGTGTGTGTGTGTGTGTGTGTGTGTGTGTGTGTGTGTGTGTGTATGGTATGCCACAGTACACCAATGGAGGTCAGAGGACAACATGTGGTGCTCTTCTTCCTCCATGTGGGTCCCAGGGATTGAAAACTGGTTCTCAGGCTTGGTGGCAGGTACCTTTTTTGGCTGAGCCCTCTTAAAAGCCCAAGATGTCTCTCTTAAGTCCTATTGGTCTGCAAACCTGCTCCTTCAGACAGAACTGAATAATTTGCATAAGGATCCCAACACTTCTAAGAAGCAAGGAGGTACCAACCCCTGTATGAAAATATCATTGGTTGTCTGGTTGGCTGCACTACTTATTAGGGGATGTGCTTCCAAGGCAGGAGGTTTCCTACTGTCAGTGTGTTAATTCTAACCCCTACTCCTGTCCCAGGCATGTAGTAAAAGTAGGTTCTGGAGGGGAACAGCAGGGAGTGGCAGCTAGTGTTCTTGGGTGATGCAGTCCTTGGGTGTCAGTACATCATCAACCTAAGGAGTAGGATGGTGGAAGGTCACAGGGCCCTGGAAATGAGGGTCCTGGAGGGCAACTGAGTTGGGATTTTATATTTAGGCTCTGGGAGCTTTTAGAAATTCAGAGCAAGAAAATGACCTTTTGGATACCATGTCTTAGACAGGGCTATGTTTAGGGAAACGTGTGCTTCCTGAGCCTGACTGAGTCCTGGTTTTCCTGGACAATCCCCGATCATGTCTGCTCTTTGGGGATCCTATTAGGTTACATGTCTACTGCACCCTCAATAGTACCCAGAGTTACTTACTGAATATTTTTGTGTTGAATAATTGCTTTGAATTTTCAAGAAATGATAGCAGTACTTAGGTTTGAAAAGACTTTTTATCTTTCAGAGGTAGATGCTTTAATGGATATAGATGTATCTGAGATTTGTTTCCAAATAACAGAGAGTGAGTGGGAGGAAAGATGAACTAAAATTGGCTTCTAAATCCCAGGATTCAGAAAGCAGAGGGATCTCTGTGACTTTAATGCCAGCCTGGTCTACATAACAAGTTCAGGAGACCCCATCTTAAAAAAAAAAAAAAAAAAAAAAAAAAAACAAAAAAAAAAAATCTGAGAACGTACAATAAATATGGGCACTCTAGTTAAATGGGTCACAACAGTGGCGTGCCCCAAGGGGCCAGTTGGCAAGGTCTGGAAACCTTTTTGGTTGTCTTAGAAAGAAGGGAGCTGCTGTTTTCCAGTGGATAGAGAACAAAAGTGCTCCTAAAGGTCCTGATGCCTAGGACTGCTGCACAACAGAGGACTCTCCAGCCAACAGTGCTGAGGCTCAGGGGCTCTGACTGACTGAACTACTAAAAAGTTCTGCTGCACTGACAGAAGGAGTGAGATAAGTATGAAATGTGCTCCAAGGGAATTCATGTAACCCTTAAACTCACACTCCAAAGTTATGTCGCAAGGATTTGAAACATATTTACCTAAATCAAATCCCCAAAACTCACTAACCACCATAAAACATATTCTAGATAATTGTCACTGGTGAAGTGAGTGGTGTTCAAGAAGACTGGATGGAAAGATGGACAAGATGTCTATGCTTGGACAAGATAGAAGAGACCAGTAAACCCATGGAGTCTGGCTCTATTCCCCGGTGGTTCTGGATCTTCCTCTGGGCCTCCTTACACTCCACCCTCAAAGGACTGACTGGTCCTACTGACAGCACAGAGCCATGTCTTGGGGGATGGACTTCTCATACAAGTGCTTGAAAAAGAGGAGCCCCCCAAGTTTAGTGGCCTGTTGTAGCCGAATCTGCTCAGCAGTTCACTTTCACAGTAGCTCATCTGAAGCCTTGGCTCCCACTTGATTGTTGGAGGCAGTGATGTTTACTTAAGAACACCATGACTGTTGAACGGCCAACTTTGCTGAGATCGGGAAGATAGTGGTGTGTGTGTGTGTGTGTGTGTGTGTGTGTGAGAGAGAGAGAGAGA
>NW_008360297.1:2921787-3044194 GCF_000622305.1 Nannospalax galili
ACTTGAAGAGAATATTAGAAACTTCCACTTCCTTCAAGGACCGCTTCTTTTTCTCATAGCTTCCAGGCAGACTTCATACCTCCCAGGCACCTCCATTATGTGTTGTTAAACAAACAAATGGGCTGAGATGTTTGAGATAATGCTGTTGGTGGGTGTGTAAGATACCTTAGAGGAGATGAGAACTTTTTCACTTCTTCAGGACCTCTCCAGCGCCTTCCACATACTTCTCTGGCACCAACACCATACGGCTTTCTCTCTCTCTCTCTCTCTCTCTCTCTCTCTCACACACACACACACACACACACACACACGTTTCTTCCTGCCCTTCTGGGTCTCATCCACCTCTGTCCATGGCTTCAGTCATGGACAAGGAGGTTCTCTTTGGGCCCAAGGTCTCTAAGGTATGTCATAAAGTCCATAGGCATGAAGCAGAGTCTGTGGCCTCAAAGTCTGGAATTCATCATGTGGCCATGCTGTGCTCCCAACCCTGTATCCCCTTCTCAGAGCTGGACTCCTTGATCATAGGTCATGGCCGTTCATTTAGGGACAGGAGGCCAGGTAGTAAGTAGAGAGAAGGTTCATGGGAAGCCTTATTTTCGGGTACCAACAGTTCAGGAGCGTGTACATCTCAGTGCATTTTCCAACAGCATATTTGGATAGAGGGAGGCCCAGAGGACAGGAGACTCTGAGAGCTGGAGTTGGAGAGGGCATCCCACAGGAAGAATGGGAGAGGGAAGAGGCAAGACAAGGTCTCAGAAACTCTTCTGAGATGTCCTTAAGTAACTTTCCCATTCTGAAAAGAGCATTGCTGCCCAGCACATGCATTCATGTACATACACGTGTACATCATCATGGACCCCTGAGAAAGGCCTCAAGTTTCTCCCTGAAGGTCTGAAATTGTATATCTGACATGTAAGTGCAATGCCCTCGGGTGGCAGAAGAAGGCGTTGGATTCCCCTGGAACTGGAGTTATGGACAGCTTTTAGCTGCCATGCTGGGAATTGAGCCCAGGTCCTCTGGAAGAGCATCCAGTGCTCTTAATTACTGAGCAAAGTCTCCAGCCCCGTGATACCTCTGAATTATAATCAAGAGCCTCTGGATAGCTGATACATTTCCTGGGAGACAAGTGCTCCACTGCCAAGGTTCTCAGGGGTGTCCCTGGCACCATCCCACCACAGTTGTCTCTGCCTCTACCCCAATCAGTAGCAGCAGCATGGGGGAGCTTGAGGTGAAGGAAAAGATTCCAGGTTTCCCATAATCTCTGCATAATCCCCCCAGCCCACCTAACCATGCCCACTGGGAAAACAACATGCTACTTAAAGACCCTATCTGTCTAAGGGCCCTAGAGCCCCCTGGGTCGCAGCCACAGTGTCACTGGGCCCCTGCCAGGCATGTGCCAGCTCTTCCTGTCTCCTCATGGACTAGTGGGTCTTCTGGTCCCAGAGAATGTTGGTCTCTGCCTTTCTCACAGACTCAGCCCAGAACCCCTTCACCCCTGCCCCCATGTGGGCTCAGAGGATGTCAATGAGTGGGCAGGACTTAATTGCCTGACAAGTTCAGATTTGCATCTTTGATCTGCAAACCTAGCAGTGCTAGATGATAGAGAGAACATGAGATTCAAGCACAGACGGACCTGGACTTGAAACTCGCCTTTGTCGTTTATCCCGTGTGACCTTGAGCAGGTACTCCACACACATACCTCCTCTGTGCTCTGGAATCTGAGTGTTCTCCTCTGAGAACTGAGGAGAGCTTTACCCAGCTCACAAGAGGGCATTGAAGGGTAGTTAGACAATGCATACAAGTGGCCCAGCCCATACCAGGTAGCCGTTCGCCTCCTTTGGGAGGATTAGCTAAGCCCAGTGATGAGTGTTTTAGTCTTGGTTCCAGAAACGGGGGTTTCTGGTTATTGGCACAGTAAGCACTTAATGGATGCCCTAATCCTCACAACAGTCCTGAGAGGGCAGCATTATCATCATCAACAACACCTTTTCACAGTCCAGGAAACCAAGGCACAGAGAGATTATAAAACCTGACTAAGGTCACCTGGTGTATAGTGGAGCTGTGAGTTGGGTGTTGATGCTTGTCATCCTAGCTCTGCCACTAAACTGCACTGAGTTCCCCCTAAGAGAGTTCTTGCATTCAGTCAGAATTTACAGAGGGTCTAGTAGGGAATTAGAACAAGTCTCAGTCCCACTGCCAGATGCTTTCTGTGGGGTCCAGGGAACAGCCTAACTCAGGCCCACTGGGAAAGTTTTACTGAGACCTGGCAGAGGCAACCCTGCCCTGTCACGTCTTCCTCCACAGCCCACATGCCTGCCAGGGTGTTTAAACAATGAATAACCAGCAGCCGGCAGGCTGGTGCAGGCCAGGGCGGGAAAGGTAGGTGAGCTCACCCCTTACACAATGGCTGCCACGCCCACCTGTCCCAGTAGAACAGGGCCAGGCAGGCTCCGTGAACCTGGGGAATTGGTCCTAGGAGGGGTAAGGGACAGCCAGGCTGTGACAATCACAATGTGCCCTGCCTGTCCCCCTTGTGAGGTCTTCAGACACTCTTGCCAAGCCTCCAGTGCTGTGCTTCCAACCTAGCTGGGTATGTGCCACAGTGTCACCTGAGTCTCTTCCACACTGCCCCAGCCACAGAACATCAGTCCTTAGACAGCACTGGAACAGGCAGAAGCTGCTGAATCCCACCCACCCCTGATTCAGGACCTTAACAGACAGGGAGCCAGGCAGTCTTGTTCTCCTAGGCCCCTGAGCCTTGTTGAGCCCTGTCTCTGGCCTAGTCACAAGGAAGCACAAGTGCGTGCATGTCCCAGGCATGTGCACCCCACACCCAGCCCTTAGGGTTCCCAGGGGGCTGCAAGGTGGTGGTGAACTCAGGGTTCAAAATATGCCAAGTCTACCTCCAGACTCCTGCAGTTCCACACCTGTTTACTCTACATCCCCAGAGGCTGGGCCTCTTGTTGTTTGTTGAACGCAGCACTAAAGTCCTTTGTCCTAAATAAACGCTGCACAGTTTCAGGTTCTGCTTCTCAGCTCCAGAGGCTGGGAAGCCTGAAAAGTGTTGGTGCTAGGGGCGGGGTTGTGAATGATTGCTTTCTGTGAAGGTAGGAGAGGCAGGAGTATCACAGATAGGGTAGTTGGCCCTCTTTCTGTTCCATACCACTTCCTCAATAATCCATAAAGCCTGGTTCCTGGATCTTAGCTGTAAAGGGTCATTTAGGTCTTCTGGGTGTCCTCTTCAAGAGCCTAAGGGTCTTAAAGGACTTTTAAACAATAAAAAAAAGTGGGAAAGCACACCATCCTAAGAAGTTGTGCCATGTTTTTGTGCCAGATTTACTCCCTCAGCCTCAGGGGCCCCAAGTTCTGGGACATATACTTGAAACACCATTTCTTATTTATTTTCCTGAAACCCAGACTAGAAAGACCTGGGTCTTCTTGTTCCCGTGGAGCCCTCTCCTCAAAGAATGCCCTCACACCCCACCTCTGCCTTCTGCAATCTCTTCTTCACTGGGCTGTGCCCTGGGATGAAGGGAATTGAATATGCCTGCTGTCCTCAGGGCCCATACACTCGTGGGGAGGCAGATGTGTGAACAGACTGCGGACACCTGTGTGTGCCATGGTGGTGATGAGGTCTTGAATGGCACCGTCTCTGTACCCTAATTTGTTCTAAGTTTCAGTATGCTTATTTATTTTAGCACATGCCCTTTGCAGGAAGCTATGAAGCTGATCACTTCATGAGTGCCATTTTAGAGGTGAGGGGAAATGAAAGAAAAGAGGAATTCAGACATTTGCTCGAGGATGCACAACTAATGTGCAGTAAACTATCATCTGATGCTGGACCTCATACACAAAAAGGGCAGGGTCAGGGCATTTCTTAATCAGTTCTGTCTGGGCTAGAATTGTGACAGGAATCTGTCACTCAAGGACAGAAATTCTATGATCAACTCAATAGATACAGAAAGGGCTTTTGACAAGAACCAACATCCTTCATAATAAAACTCTGAAGAGACTAGAAACAGAAGGAATTATACCTCAATATTAAAATGGCTGTATGCAGCAAACCCATAGCCAACAGTACACTAAATGGAAAAAACTTAAAAGAATTTCCAGTAAAATCAGGAACCAGATAAGGGCACCCAATTATTCATTCCTATTCAGTATAGTGCTTGAGGTATTAACCAGAGCTATAAGATAAGAAAAATAAATAAAATGAATGCAAATAGAAAAGAAAAAAGTCAAGTTATCTCTATTTGCAGATGAATATGATTCTATCAGAGACTCTTAGAACTGATACTACTCAGTCAGAAAAGAATGGGGACATCCAAACAGAGAAAAGAACTCAGGGTGGTCCCTACAAGATATCCAGGTAGAAAACTGCATCAATGTATCTCAGCCTTCCTGGAGCCCTGATTTTCTTCCATACATTTAGTCCCAGCCCTTCAATTGTCTCAGATGAGACACCATGCCAGGAATGGCCTGGGAGCCTTCAAGAGGTATTTTGGAACTCTATCCCTTGAGTGTGACATAGTCATGAAACCAGAGGGGCTGTAATTATATCATGAGACCCTCCTAAGATTGGGCCTGATAGCCTTAAAGAAAGAAAAATCGCAAGATTCTAGCCACTCATTCCCTTCTACTCCCCAGTGCCAGCTGTGTGTAATATGGCCCCAACTGCATAGTTTTGAGAGCTGCTGGACTTCATAAGAAGTGAAAAGTTAACTGGAGTTAGAGACTCCATTGATTCAACTTTGAGGTCCTCACCCATGCTAGGGTGGGGCTTTTTGGTGATATAACTGTTTTGATGTCACCTATGCTCCTATAAGTAACACCTCATCCATGTTCCTGTAAGCAAACCAAATAAACTCATTGGTTCACCAAGCTGGACTTGGATAGAATAATTTCTTTGGTCTGCCACTGGAGCTCCAATAGGGTGAACAGATATTCACATGTCCCTAAGAAATATGATGCAAGAAGAGGGGTCAGATTCATGGAGAGGATGCTCAGGTAAATGAGCTTGGATGGGAGTGCCAGGGGCATGTTGGGAGCCCCGGTAAAGGCTTAGAAGGATTCTAACCCCAGGGCAGCTGTCACTTAAGCAAATCCAGAGCAGCCAGCCAATGACATGAATGGGAGATGCTCATCAGCCAGCAAAGCTCTTTCATTTGAGAGAAATTCTGTTTACATTTTCCTTTGAGGTAACTATCTTTATGGGATTGTGAGGGGCAGGGGTCAGATCCAGGATGGGGGTGCTGGGGCAAAACTGCATGTCAGAGCTTGGGGGTTAAATCCTTGAGGTCTCTCCAGGCCTCCATATGCTTCATAATTGCACTGCCCTCTGATGACACTGTCCTAAAAACACACTCAACTGACTTTCTCAGCTGAGTCACTATTCAGTTTGCCTTCTCCCAGGAAATCAAACATACTCCACTCTGCCCCTTCATCCCTCTGACCACGTCATGTATCACTCTCTCCTGGGACTGGCTTCCAAGGCCCTCTGCTCTTTCTCACCCACAGGGCACCATGCCGTTGTCCTCAGAGGAGCTGAACCAGGCATGGCCTTGGCAGCTAATCTCACATTCTCTGCCTTTTGAGGGGATGATAGCTTGCACAATGTGTCTCTCCATCAGCTCGGGAGGATTACCACATCTTCTGAGAGGCTGACCCATCTTCAGCCCTCACCCAATCCCTTCTAGCCCAGTCTATGGAGTGGGTATTCATGACTGTCTGGTCAAGGCTTGATTCAGCCACATTGATTCACAGGCAGATAGCTAATGCCTCCAGGGACCCAGGTTGACTTACTGGTTAATCAAGTCCAGTGATCATGCTTTTAACAGGAACAGTGGGTGGATTTCAGACCTGGTAGGACAAAAATAGAGCCAAGCCCAAGAAACAGTCTCTGGACCTATCCTTATTCCACAGGCAACACTGGGCCCTTTCTTCCTAGAGAACATCCTGGCTCTCCCATAAAAGCAAGACATCTTCTCTGCACACCTATCTGTGCAGAGCATGAGTATGTTAGTTGGTCAAGTACTGTGACCCAGATCCCTCTTCTTCATCGGGAGGATGGAACTTAATTATGTTATAGAGGAAGTCAAGTTTCTCCCAAAACCTTCCCACAAGACTGCATGCAGGGTCTTTTCACCACAAAAGTCCCCGTTAACACAGATGTGGGGCAATGGGATCCATAAGCAGCATCCACAGGGCTCAGATTACACCAGAACAGCTAGCGCAACACCAAATTGAAGCAGGACAAAGTCTCACGGACTCTTTCTTACAGAGGGTATGGACATTCCAGTAGAGAGGATAGTGTTGTCTGGGAGCATCATGGGTGAAATCAGCTATGCTGATGGAGACCTTGCTGTAAGGGGCAAGTGGGAAATCCTGATCTGGGCCCACACCCATCCACTATGGCTTCATTTATATAGGGGAGGAGTGATGGTAGAGGCCTAAAGAGGCCCCTACCAACCTTATGCAGGAGGCCAGGCCAGCTCTGGTAGGAGCCCCTTTCCAATGTATATTTTCCTAGTGCCCTGGGGGAGCAGGTTCACAGAAGCCTTTGACAGGAAGATTTGCTTCCTGTTGGGATTCCCCTGCTACATCTACCAGGTCAGCAGGCAGCTTCGAGGAAGCAGCTCAGAAGAGGAGAGTTGGGTGGGGCACTGCATCCTAGGGCCCAGGGTGAGCCTGCCATGTGGGCAGCTCTGCTTAGACAAGTCTGACTTAAGCTCATCCTGGACTTGCACGGGACACTTTCAGAAGGTCAGGGGTCATCTGAACAGGAAGTTCTTTGGTCAAATCAAATGTTCCGTTTTACAAACCCTTCATTGAACCTATTTCCAGGAAGTCATCAGTTCCACTGGTAGGGTGGGGGAAGAGTCCTTTAGTGTAACTGTCACAAGTCAGAGCCGTCCAGTGCTCCTCTATTGAGTATATATGACTGAATCCCTATCTGAGGTGCTGAACACTCACTGGAGTGCTTACCCTCCCAACAACCCTCTGACAGCCCAGCTCACAGAAGACATTTCCCATTCTACCATAGCTTCCAGGGTCAAGCTGAGAAGTTTGGTATCCAGAAACAGAGACCCCCCCCCCCCAGAAGTGGGTGTGAGAGCTAGGTGTGTTCCTGGTTTCGGGAAGTTGTGAGGGGGGTCCCACTGCCTTTTCTCTGCATATGTAATTGCTTTTCTCTGGGGATTCTAAAGGTACCAAATTCTCCTCTTGAGTCACCAGGCAGCTAGCTTGATCTGGGGATACTACCACCCCCAGGCAGACATCTTTAGCCACTTACACTGAGAACTCCTTGGTGTAGCCTCATCTCCTCCCATTGCTGTCAGCCTCACCCAGCTTTCAGTCAGGCCAGAAGAGAATCTGAGGAATCTCAGGGTCAGAGTGGACATGGGCTGGGAGGGTGGGGAAGGACAAGCCACTTCACTCACAGCTTCTAGGACTGTCTGTCTCATTTCTCCTTTCTTTGACATTTCTTGAGTCTTAAACAGGCTCTCCTAGCACTCCAGGATCTAGCTCAGTGGTCACCTTCTCCTGGACACATTTCCTATGAGGGCTGATGAGCTTGAAATCAAAGAGCAGCTGCTCAGAAAGTGACAGGGAAAAGCAGAAGCCATCCATGCACACAAGATGAGGAGGAAAGACAGGGTTAAGCCGCAGCATGTTTCTCTGGGGTTCAGCAGGAGGCTGTCACCCAGTGCTCTACATGGAGTTGTAGGGTAGGGCAGCAGGTGAGAGGGAGCTGCTGTTATACAGGACAAAGGAAGCATCCTGAAGGCTAAGCTAGTTGTCTCTCCAAAGAGACAGTGCTGAAAGGGCTCAGGCTTTCTGGAACATCTCATCTGGAGGCCTCAGCAAAGTGAGTAACCCTCACAGGAAGTTGTCTGTAGTATGGAGAGGATGGTAGGAAAGCCAGCTGGGAATTGGGTGTCATTGTGTGTTTCCCAGCATGGCCGCTGACTCACAGAGCCCACACTGTACTCCAGGATTGGCTGCTGTAGAGCCATGCCATGACTGATGCAGGGAAACAGTCATGCACTGCATCACTGTGAGGAGCCTGCTGCGCTGGGAGAGGGACCCCATAGGCACCTTCTGCACCCCCATCAACTCTATCTGCTGTCTGATATCTTCAGCTTTGAAGTCTTTTCTCCGAAGGACATCCTACCCAATTCCCCAGGCCAGTCCTAGAGCCCCTCCATGAGGAAACTGAATCCAGCTCACAGTGACCAAGGCCTTAAGGTCTGATGTGTCTTCCCCCAGCAAGATGATGAAACCTCTAAGGGCAGCAGCCCCAACCCAGAGGGAAGCTGGGTACTGAGCACCCAGTTGGTGCCCTGCAGGGACTCATCTCTGCCCCTCAGCCCCTCTAGCTTCCACTCTCATGATCTGTGGACTCAGGGAGACAGTCCAGGTGGGAACCCTTGGAATCCTGCCTAAGGCTCAGCTTTCAGGACTCCACCAGCAGCCACTCAGCTTCTAGTGCAAGCCTAGGGCTTAGTCACTGACCCAGCAAGGACGCCTCCAACAGCTTCCTATTGCCAGTCACTGCACGCTGCCTCCCTCCCCTCAGAAACCAACTGCTGCTCTGAGTCAATGGGGTACAAAGGGAGGGGTGGCCTCATGCTGTGGCCACAGACATGAAAGGAGGGTGCCTTTTCTGCTTCTTCTCCCAGGGAAGGTTCCTTTCACAGTGCAGCCTCCATGTTCGTGAATGGGTTCTAGACACCCATTCTGCAGAAAGGGTTGGACTAGGATGAAGGTGGCTCAGGGAGCCCGGGAAAGTCACTCAGTATTGGCAAACCACTCTACTTCTCTGAGCCTCCCAACTCTGTGACCCCTAGAAGTTCATCACATACTCAAGGGCTAGTCATGTCTTAAAGGATCCCAAGAAAGGGTACCTCCCAGTTAGCCAGTCTGGCCTGGATCCACAGAAATGAAGCTCATAAACCGGGCAGAACTGGGTTCAAATCCTGGCTCTACCTCTTACTAGCACATTATGCAGCTTTTTACAGATGAAAAGACCTGAGATCAAGGTCTTCTGGTGAAACCTGATTTGTTGGCTGACAGCCCTGTGCCTCTTTCCCCCAGGCAACATATCTAAATGGTCAGTGGTCAGAAGAGGGGCCAGGGTACTGGGAAGGTTGTTCACCTTTCAAAGGGCTAAACTGCCATATCCATGCTCACCCACATCCCAGGTAGCAAGGCCAGTTCCTCTTCCCAGGTCAGCCTGTAGATGCTGCTAAAGCCATGTGTCTGTTTGTGGGGATGTAGACTGGGACCCACATGGCCTCCAAGGAAAGGCCTTGGAAGACCATCTGTGCTGCCTCCTGGGTGGAGGCTGTGGTTGCAGCTGGCCCTGCGCCTTTCATCTCCAGATGCCTGGGCCTCTATCCCCACATGGTGCCCAGAAGGCTCAGGGGCTGTCCTTGCAAGAAGCTGCCAGTGGCAGCGTTGACAGCAGGGCGCTACACTGCCCAGAGCCCTTGAAGCTTGTGGATTTCAGTTTTCACCACACCCCTCCCTGCCCTCAAAGTCCTGCACATCCTTTTAAGGAGTGTTTATTAACCAGGATGGGGAAGGGGTGGTCTGTGGATGGGGGAAGGGCAGAGAGGTCCAATGAGCAGTGTTGTAGTTTACAAAGGGAGCCCTCTCCTCCAGCTCCTGCAGGACATGGTTGTGCTACTGTGTGTCTGTGTGATTGGTTGCTGCATCAGCCTGCTGCTCAAAGGAATGGTCTCAGTAGAGACCACATGCCTGCAAAGCTGGATCTACCCAGAGAGGTTGCTGTTTCTGATATACATGGAGAGCCTTCCATGCCTCTGCAGGCCCTGCTACTATGGCTGGGGGGGTAACCTATCCCTGGGCAAAATTTGGGTGTGGAAAAGGACTCAGAAGGTACAAAACCACCAATGAAAAATCAGTTCACACACATAGCGCCCCCACCCACTGCCAGAGAATCCTTTCTCCAAGCATCCCACCCCCTGGCTGGTGACTGCTGCTACTTCCAACTAGGAACTGAGAACTGGGACAGTCAGCACAGTGCCTGGGATCCCACAGCCAGGCTCAGCCCTTCCCTGTTACATATCCCTCCAGAGGAGGGAGCAGAGGGCCTAGAGTCCAGCCCCTCCCACAATCTAAAGGCCCTTGGGCCAATCCTGAACTGAAGGCCAGGCTGGACTATGCCAAACCTCAGTGGCTCTGGGATCACCCAAGTCTTCCCTTTGGGATCTTAGTGGTTCCCCACATGTCCCTGGGCAGAGGGGATGTGGGGTCAGCCTTCATCCTTCCTGCATTTTCACCAATTACCCTGAACACACACACACACACACACACACACACACACACACCTGCATACATACATAATGGGTGCAAATACACACCCATGGGTACATATACATATAGGTGCAAATACACACACATAGGTGCATACTTATACACATAAACATGCACACACTTGGGTGCATACATACACACTCATATGGGTGCATACATACATGGGTGCACACACACACACACACCACACACACACACACACACACACACACACACACCCACTGTGGTGCGCACACATATGTGTGCACACCCACACACACACCCCACACACACACACACACACACACACACACACACACACACATACGCACAGAGGACTCTATGGAGGAGACCTGGGAGACCCAAGACCTACCCAAGTTGTGATTCCTACAATGTGACCTGGACCAGAAGCTTATAGAGACTGGGCATGCATACATAAGGTAATGTGTGGCCCAGGTGGCTGCAACCCTTAACAGCCTCTGTAAGCCATTCTGTGCTGTGTCTTCCTTTGAACCTTTCCTGGGCTCCTCATTCTCACCCAGGGCCAGGAGTGAAAAGCTGTAGGAGACTAGAGGCAATTCATGAACAAATGTATCGATGGAGTGAATACGTGGTCTCTCCCCACCCTCATTTCCAGGCCCCTAATCCCCTTCCTGTCCCCATCATAGGGCCTGGCTATGGGGCAGAGCCCAGGTGTTTTTCATTAAAAGTTTTATTGCAGATTCTCAGGCTCTGGCTAAGGAAAGGCTGAGAGAGAGACCTAATCCTCTGCCCCACCCCCAAGCCAAGCCCCCACACAGCAGGAGTCAGGTTACCTTGCTGGAGCCTGTCTTCTCCTGCCTCCCTAGACCTTTCTCAAGCAGTCTTGCACCCTCTTTGTAGGTCATCCAAGCCCCTTCTTTCCCATCCACAGCAACAGCCAGACCAGCGCATCCTCCTAAATAACAAAGCTAATTAGCTTTTGTCCTCATTTAAAAATCCACTGGAGGCTGCCAATCTTCTTTCCCTTTTTTTTTCTTTCTTTAAACCACAGCAATGATTCGTAGCCAATTTCTTTGGTGTAAATGTTACCACCATAGCCAGTTTCAAACCACAAATATATGTCACTGAACTTAGGTGCACAATCAGCTCTCACAAGCCAATTCTGGCCCCATCCTCCACTGCTTCTCCAGCCCTGACACAGACAAAGCATGCTGAGTGGCTCTAAGTGTAACTAACACGTTCCAAGAGCACCCTGTGCTCCCCCTTCCTCCTGGCCAGTACCTTTGAGAACTCAAGAGTTCAACCCCTTGCCTCCTCCTCAGTTCAGATTTCTCTAACCCCTTGCTGGAGGACACACACCCGCTGTGTCTACAAACTTGCTCTTGGACCTCTATATGGGTTGGCAGTGTACCTAAGTCCTTACCATGAGACTTTGGGTCCCTTTTCCTGTTCATCTGTGGGTCCTGGGCCCTGACCTACAGGAGGTCGGTGACTACACTGAAGGGGTGAGATGCAGGCAACAGCCCCAGGAGAAGAGCTACGTTTGGGGCCAGTGCCATCCTCTTAAGCATCCCTGCAGACTCCTGTACTAATTTTTTAGCCAATTTTCTCACAAGCTGTACTGCCCATATTCACCCCACTGCTTGGAGGGCATGACCCCCAGAGTCTGGCCTGAGCTATGCCACTGGCATGTAGGGGTACAGAGCTGAGTCAGGGAAGAAATGAGCTGCCATCTTCCTCCTGGCTGCTTGGTTCCCTGCAGGGCTCATTGCTGTCACAGACCTGAGGAAGCTCCCAAGGCCTTCTGGAAGGTCACCCTTTCTGTGCCTGTGAACAGCCTCAGGTCTCGAGGGGGCAGCTCCAGCCTGGAAGAGCCTTCCCTTCACTCATCCAGGTAGCCTCTGTAAATAGTATGACTGAACAAGACTCAGCAATGACACAGAAACCGGTGGAGATCTGGGTCTCAATGTTGGCTTGGTGCCTGAAGGAAGCAACAGCCTGGGTCTGTTTCCTCATCTCAAAGCAGCATAGCAATACCCACCCTTCTGGGTTTCTGTGACCCTAAGAGTCACAGTCACCATTTATGTAGTACTTTGCTAAGAGCCCACAGAAGACTGCTCAGTGGTTATAAACATCACCCTAATTTCTGCCCCCACAGATTTAAAGATGAGGTAAGAGCTGTCTGGTTCTGGAGACTTTACGGTCAGGTAGCAAGTGGAGTAGGGTACTTTAACCCAAAGTCCTGTTTCTATCACTGCATTGCTTTGTGTTCCTAACACTGGAAGGTCAGTGGGTTCTAGGCAAGTAAGCAGTGTTGGCTCTGATTCAGAACTCTCTAGATACCACCGGGTGGCAGTTGGGAAAACATATTTGCTTAACTCTTTTTACAAGCTGAAGAAGACACCTGCATTCCTGACTTTCCAATGAAGCCTAAAAGGGTGCAGGGCTCTGCCACGCACCCCTCCACTAGTGAGGAAGAACTCATCTGGGCACCCAAGTCTGAGCTGCAGGCTGCCCTGTGGCGGCACAGGTAAGGATGAGGCTGGAAGGACCCTGCTGAGGAAGCCAGCTGCAGCATCCCCTCCTCTGTCCCAGCTGTGGGCAGCCTTGCAGCCTTGAGTCAAACTTCTCTTCATAGCTGCTTCTTCTTCTTGTGGGATGGGAATCAGACCTGCGTGCTACACTACCCCCACAGTTTTTGTGAGTCTGTGAGAGTGATGATTGTGACAGCTGAGCACTCTGAGTAGGAGGTTTTCTTGGGGTGGAGGTGGGAATAGCCTGGGTCATCAGCCTAGTATTGGACTATCTCTACAAGGCATATCTCAGGGACAGCAAAGCTCTTCTCTGAGAAACGACGACCAGGCCAACACTGCAAAAACCATGGCAGAGTTTCCTGGAAGGGAACCTTGCTTTGTGTTCCCATCATTGTTGGTTATACCAAAGAACTTGTCTAATGGGGTCAAGGGAATAGCACATCTGGAAAAACAACTTTCATCAAACAAAAGAGGATCATGGGGGTTGGAGAGATGGCTCAGCAGTTAAGAGCAGTAGCTGCTCTTGCAGAGGACTTGGATTCAGTCCCCAGAACCCACATGGCAACCAACAACCATCTGTAACTCTAGTTCCAGGGCTTCCGATGCCCACCTCTGACCTCCGCAGGTATTGCACAACACTGGTGCACTTATATACATGCAAGTAGTACACTCATACACTTGAAATAAAAATAATAAATACTTAAGAAAGAGGGAGGAGCACAGATAAGCAGCTGATGAAGTCCCTCCTCCTCCTAAGGACTCTGACCAGGGGCCACTAGCCAGCTGGACATATCCTGGCTCGGAGTGGTCAGGCTGGACCTATAGGGGACACCCAGGCTGCTTCTGAATTAGGAACCCTGGAGCCCAATATAGGCTCTGTTCCTTGGCCCTTAGGCAGCAAGGTCCACCTGTCAGGATCTGGGATAGTTGCTAGGGTTGGGACTTCATCACCAGTTCCAGGCCTGGCTGCCAGTAGGTGTGACCATCATTCCCTGGAAGAATCCTGGCAGATGTGAGTCCTCATCATCAACCACCATATCCCTCAGCTGGGGGAGCTGAGGTACAGACAGGGGGAGCTGAAGTATATAAGGGGCAAGTATGAGGGAACAGGTTCCTGACACCTTCCCAACCCTGAGCTTCCACCGGTCCAACAATGACATCCACTGTACTAAGACCAAGTGCTGCCCATGGGGTGCCTCAGGCCCAGAGCATACTAGGAGATAGCTCACATGGCTGAAAAATGGTAGGATCAAGATTTTGAGCCAATGCATCCAGTTTGAGTTCTTCCCTGAATCTCCATACAGTCTTCCTCTGTGAGCACTAAAGGGGTGACCACATCACCTGCTCCCTCAAACCACCTCCATTTCAGGCCTTTAGCCCCAGGGAAGCTGTAGCAGACTCCCAGCTGGGGCCTATACAGGTCCTTGTTGGTCAGGACTATACTCTAAGAAGGACCGTACAGATTTGGAATTGAAACTGCTGCTCTGGAAAAGTCTGAGGCCCAGGCTGCCTATGCAGTATGCTGAAGCAGCCCAGGGGACACCCAGCAGGCCAGCATTGAGGTTCTCATAGGTGACTGACTCATTCTTGCCTGTCTCCTGGGTGTGCAGGTTTCAATACATCTCTGCCTTAAGAGGGGACAAACTCAGCCCCGTAAGCCTGAGGGGCTTCACCAGGATCAAGGAACAAGTAGGTTCTGAAATCCTGATGCTCTAGTGGGGAAAAGATGACCTTCTATTAGTGAACAAGGGTCCTCCACTAACAGATCCCAGATGGGAAACCTCTGTGTGTGTGTGTGTGTGTGTGTGTGTGTTTTCCCTTGGAGCTGGAATTACAGGTGGTTGTGAGCCACCTGACATGAGTGCTGGGAACCAAACTCAGGTCCCTCTGTAAAAGAAGGACACGCTTTTAACTGCTAAGCCATGTCTTTAGACACCAGTAATTTTCTTAAAAAGGGGGGAAATGATGTATCTCTTTGCCTCTTTTCCCATTTTTTTTTCCTTTGCAGTACTGGGGATCAAACTTAGGGCCTCATCCATATAAGACCAGCACTCCACAACTGAGCTGCAGCCCAAGCCCTGCCTTCCTCACTCATTTTGACCTTAATATAGACAGAACTGTTAAATATAAGCAAAATAAAAGAAAAAAATTAATTGAATGTATTAAATAAAATAATTTTACCTTGTGGATATTTCTGAAGTAATTCCTTTAGCTTAGATCCTGGGGTCTACCTGGAGAAGGGTTGGAGCCAGCAGCCCAGCCCCTGGCCACCACCCAAAGTCCCAGGGCCCTCCTCACTGCCCACATTTCTCAGTGTTCTCAGCCTTTCAAAGGCACCACAATCTCCCTTCTCTAGGACTTGGGGGCTTCAGCCCCATGCTGACGTATGTGGCCCAGTCCATTACTACATATTGAAACACTGGAATTCCTGAGCATTTCAGTGGCTTATGGGAGCATATTTGAAGTCGGGACCTGGGAACCGTTCCCTTTCTTGTCACTCTGCCCTCTCTCGTGCTCATAGTCAGAGAAGGAGAGAAACAGATTACCAAACAGATGGTTGACAAGGTGCGTGGCTTATGGATAAGATCCTGTGTCCTGACTTGTCACTCATCTCCCCATACCAGAGCAGGTGAGTAAGCAACAGAATCAAAGAAGCCCTGGTCCGTTATGCCAGAAAATGAATCCACTGACCAGTCCCGCCTGTTCCTTTCCTGAATAGCTCCCAAAGCCATTCACAGATCCTTCCCTATGGCCACTGCTTACTCCAGGCCACTGTACCTCTCACCAGGGCCCCAATTTGGCCTCCCAATTGGCCAGCCCTCACACACCCTAGAGGTATAACAGTGGGGGTCACCTGAAGACCAAGGCCCTACATGCTAATCCCACCAATACTTTAGTACACAAAAACTAGGACCCATTCATGCTGTGCAAGCATGAGGACCAGAGTCTGAATCCCCAGCACCCAAATAAATGCCAGGTGAGTGTTGCAGCCTGCCTGTAATCTCCATGAGCAGGAGGAAGAGACACAGGATCCCTGGAGCAAGCTGGCTAACTAGACCAGCCAAATTAGTGAGCTCTGGGTTCTAGTAAGAAACCTAGTTTTAATAGATACGATGGAGAATGATCAAGGAAGACACCTGATGTCAACCTCTGGCCTCTACACATACATGCTCATACACACCCACTCACACGTGTTCTCATACACATTCAAACATGCATATACACATACATACACACCACACACACATACACACACAAAAAGAAATGTAAATGGTGAAATCAAAGTGATGAAGTGATTCCTCACTTTGTTTGCAATTAAATAAGTCTGAATAAAAAGAACAGTGTTGCCACCACCTCCCCATATCCCCAGTGGAAAAAAGAAAATGGGACCATTTGATAAAATGTGGTAATATGTCTCAGACTCATTGCAGTCTAGGCATGGTGACAAATATAGGAAATTGGTATCTTTCAGAAGGCAAGTGTGAAAACCATCCTCTTCCTTCTATCCAGGATCGCAAGCTAGAAAGGTTCCCAGGTTTGTGTGCTCACAGGCATGCATGCTCAAAGTTACGTTTGCCCACAGGTATGTGTCTACAGGAGGCTGAACACAGTACAACCTAAAGACAGCAGCAATCACCTGGTAATCAGGCATCCACCAAGAAAAAGAGAATGGGCAGTTGTGGTCCATTCAAGTGGTTGAGGGGGCTGCGTAGCCATTATGAGACTAAGATAGGGCTGTCTGCAAGTACTGACATGCTAAGGGGAGCCATGTGGATCCCCGTGTAGAGAGCCAGCCATTTATGCAAGTTTTAAAGGCAAAGAGATCCTCACAGGAACATGTATGGAAAAATGTTCTGGGATCATACCCCGAAATTCCATTAAAGGAAGTTGCCTTTGGCCTGAGCCACAGGTGAGAGGAGTTCTCTTGCATTTTGTACTTTCCTGTTCTGTTTGAATTTCTAGTCATGTGCAAGAAGTATTTTAATTTTTCAGATGTCATCAGGAAATATCTGGATGATGGGATTTGAAACAAACTTCATTCTTTCACCTTTCTGCCCTGCCACCCCTTCCCCCTGCCCCGCCTTTGCCTCTTTTTCTCTCTCTCAGTACTAGTGATTAACCCAGAGTGCTGCATGCTAGGCACCCACTGAGCAGTATCCCCCCCTCTCTTCTCCACCCCCTTGTTATTTCATCTTTTGAAACAGGGCCTCACCAAGTTGCCCAGACAAGCCTTGAACTTGCAGTTCTTCTGCTCAGCCTCTGAGTAATTGAGGTTACAGGCCTAGGACACTCTGATCAGGCAGTTTTCTCTTTTATACTTTTTTATATCAAAAAGAACCAAAATTGGGGGAAGAGATGGTTCAGTGGTTAAGAGCACAGGCTTCTCTTGCAGACGACTCAGGTTCAAGACCCAGCACCCACATGGCAGCAAACAACTGTCCATAACTCCAGGTCCAGGGTATCTGACACCCCTTCTGGCCTCCATCAGCAATGGGTGCACCTAGCTATATGAAGGCAATACACTCATACACATAAAATAAAAAGAATATTAAAAAAAATCTAAATCAATGTGCTAAAATGCTTTGCAACAAACACACACTTTCTCTGCCCTGGGGATAAAGTCCATACTTTCAAACAGATGAACTGGGAGGTTCCCTGGATGCCTTTGCTCCAGTTTCCCCTCTCTGGTACCTGTACCAACCCTAGTTTAGATGACTTCATCAACTTTCAAAGCCTCTTGGGCATTGTTGCCACCAGGCCTTTTCCCATGCCATGCTGTTCTACCTGCCCCCCTCTCCTAGATGCCCTTCACTTGACCTTCTTCTTCCTGAAGCTTGACTCTGGGTGCCTACCTCATGCTTGCCTTCAGGGGCAGAATCACCCTGCTTGACTCCTGGCAACCCCCTCAGAGCCACTATGTCCCTCCTATGCGGTCATGGCTTCCCACTGGCCAACCTCCCTCATGCCCTTGCAACAGCCTGGAAAGCAATGCAAGGCCAGTGCTCAGCCTGGCTTGGAGAAGGCTTTGTCAACCTGAGCTGATGAACTGGCAGATGACTGGGGACTGAAGAAAGAGCTGACACCTAGGTCATCTCTAGTGCTGGCCTATTTGCAAGGTGGCATTTCTCTTCCCTGCCCCAGACACCCCCAGCAATGAGGCAGTCTGGAGTGGCAGACAAAGCAGCCTGCAGCAGGGCCGCCTGCTCGACTCCAAGGTGGCTTTTATTTCCTCTTCTGCGGGTGCCAAGTCCCTGAACAAATATTTTCCTGGAGTGGAGGAATGGATCAGCTCTCAGCCTTAAGTGCTGGAAACAGCAGCTGGGTAGGGCAGGTTCCAGGAAGCCGAGGAAAAGCAAGTCCAGGCTGCCACTCGGGGGGAGGGGGTCACCAGTGCTGCCCTCTGGGTGGTGCCCACCATCCTGCTGTTGAGAAGGTCTGCTCCGCTAGACATAGACCCCATCAGGTCCAGACAAGAAGCCAGCTCCTTGGCATGCAGCTGTAACTGGCTTTGCCTTGGGCCTCCATCCATAAATTAGAATCCTCTGGGATTTTGAAGAAAACGCAGGCCATGTGGGCCTCCCTGTTCTGCTGCAAAAGCTACAGGGTAGTTTAAAGGAACTAATTAGAATCTCAGAAGCCCTTTTATAATAAGCTTCTTTTCTTCATCTAACTTTCCTATTGCAGAATAACATCCCCAGAGTACACTCATCTAAGTGTATGACTTGATGATTTATTTACATATACCTTCACCCTTGTAATCACCACCCACATCAAGCCAGAGAATATTTCCGGCACCCCCAGGAGTTTCCTTTGTGTCCCTGCCTAGTCAATACCACACTGTCGGCTAGAGGGACCCACTGGCTTCTATTATGGTCAACTAGCTGCCTGTTCCTGAGCCCCATGTAGATGGAACTATGCAGCCTGGGCTCCTTTGTGTCTGGCTTCATGCAGTTAATATGTTGCCTGGGTCATACATCTATGTTGTGTCTCAGTATTTTGTTCTTTAGTTATCATGGAGTATTCTTTTATATGAATATGCCACTGTTTATTTTCCATTCTCCTATTAATAGAAGTTTGCTTCTGTATCTGGGCTATGATGGCTACAGATGCTTGGAGCATCCTCTTATGTACCTTTTGGTATACACATGCTCTTATTTCACTGGGACCCTTAGCAAGTGAACGTTTGGCTTTGGTAGTTGCTACAATGCAAGTCTCCAAACACCCATGTGAATTAGCACACCCTCTGATAGCCTGTAAGTCCTTCTCCCACCAACCCCACTGTGTCTTCTAATTCTACCTTCACAGGGTAGATGGAGCGATGTCTTGTGTTTTTCACCCATTTCTAATGGCTGCTGGACTTTCAGAACAGGATAGCAGCCCAGCCAGACATGGTGAGCGCCCCAGAGATACTCCTGCACAACAAAACATCTGCCTGCAAGGAGCACTCAGGGCAGTGTGAGCCACTGTGGAAACAGTGGTCAGGTAGCAAGAGGTACCCAGGAGGAGCGACCCAGAAGCAATGGTGTGGACTTACTTGCCTTTCCTACCTTGAAGTTGAGTGTGGGCTAGAACTGCTGAGGACCTGATTGGGGTAACTCCATCCTTGTATACTCACAGCCATCTATAAGTGGGCGTGGCCAAGGATAGCTACACAGATGGAAAGATGCCATGGTGTTGGGAGTAGGGGAAGGAGGGAGAAAGCCTGAGAAAGACTTTCCCACAGTTGGGTGGAGCTGGCAGAGCCCAAAACTCTTTAGGACCATTGAGGTCAGGGAAGTTTCTAAACCCCTCTAGGTAGCTGGCTCAGGATCCCCTCCCAGCTCCAGGGACCAGAAGCTCACCCCCATCATGGCAACCCAGCACTCCTCTTGAGCCAAGCTGGAGAGGAGCACAGAGGATTTGACAGGGTGCATGTATACAGGGCACCCCAGAGGTGACCATGATCCCTGGGCCTCTGCATTCTGCTCACCTGCAGACCTTTCAAAGAGGCCTATTCTGCCAGGTTGCTGGTCTGGGGTCAACCAACATCAGTGCCTAATTTAGGAGTTTCATGATTGCCCACCTCAAGGACTACTATCCCCTCTTCTCTCATGAGCCCTCACTAAGACCGCTCGCTTGGAAGACACCCTTATCCCATATCTCTTTCCTCAGGCTCCCCTTGGGCATGTGGAACAAGGTGTCAATGAGTTGGAGACATACCTCATAAATCATGCTAGTTCTGCCTCTAAGTCTTAACCCAGGGGCTCTGAGTTCCTCCACCCCTCTGCAAGGCCTCCTCTTTCCCTCATCCTCACCACACTCCAGTCCCTTCCTGCACCTGCTTCCAACCTTCCAGCCAGCATGCGGCCTCTAGAGCTCTGCCTTTGACTGAGGCAAGCCTTCTGCCTGTGGTGCCTCTCCCCTGTATCAGAATCCAACTGTACTTTGCTTTTCCAGACTCAGTTCAAGAGCCACCTCAGTGAGCTCCAGTGACTCAGATGCTGAGCCGGGCATTTATTCCTGTCTCTCCCGATCCCTACTAGCCTACAGAGAGTTCTGTCATGGACACTACTCTCACATCTCTTGTCTCCACTGGCCATGGCTTCCCTGAGAGTAGGAAGAATAGTTGTCCAGGATCTCCACTCTGGATGTGACAAGACATCCGGAGCAAAACCCTAGAGGTACAGAGACCCAGACAACTCAACTCAAACAGAAACCAGCTGCAAATTAGTGTGACACAATCAAGCCATGCTAAGACAGCTCACAAAGTAATTTGAAAGAACTCTTGGGGGAAATCCAGTGAGTCCTACTTTCTGCACAGAGAACCAGCAAACCTCACACTGTGGACTCCCCGTAGCAGCAGCTGAAGGTGGGGTAAAGCAAATGCGCTAAGTTGCTCCCTGCAGAGGGGAGTCTTGAAAAAGTGGAAAAGGGAAAAAATGGCCCCATGGGACACAGGGCAGCAAGCTTGAGGTGGGGAGGGACAGGCAGATTGTGTGAGGCTGCCTGAGGTGCCTTAAGGTGATGCTTAAACACCTCCACTTCTTAGCTTCTTCTGTAGGTCTTTCTATAAGGTGTGGAACAGACGCTAATTAATAGATATGTGGGTGGCCACTGTATCTTCACTACCCAGCCCAGGGCCGACAGAACACCAGCACTCTTGTTTCAGTGTTTGTTGAACAAATGAATGACCCAGGAGACTTTTTTTTTGGTCAGTATTGGTCACTGAACATAGGGTTACTGAGCTATACTATATAGTTATAGCTCCAGTCATTTTTTTTTTTCCTGCTGGTCTGGAACTTACTTAGACCAGGCTGGCCTTGATCTCACAGAGATCTGCCTGCCTCTACCTCCTGAGTGCTGATTAAAGGTTCTTTATACTTTAAAAATCTTAATTAAAAATAAAAAATTTCGGGTTTTTTTTGGAGGGGGGATGTGCATATGCCACAGCACACATGTAGAGGTCAAAAGACAACTTGCAGGAATTTGTTCTTTCCACTAGGGTCCCTGGAATCTGCCTCAGGTTATCAGGCTTGGCAGCAACGACCTTTACCTGAGCCACCTTGCTGCCCCTCCCCTTTTTTTTCCTTTTTGAGACAAGGTCTCACTAGGGTAGCTTTAAACTCATTCTGTAGCTCAGGAGGCCTTCAAGCGGCAAGCTTCCCACCTCAGTTTCAACAGTTGCTGGGATTAGACATCGCCACACCCAGCAACCTGTACTCCATATACAGTGCTTGGTCAGAGACTGCCACCTGCTAAGCTATCTGGGGCCTGAAGACCCTACCATATCAATAGGTGCAGTGGTCGCTCCCACTCTGCACTGCCAAGGACATATACCTAGGACATGCCCAGGGCTAGATGAGTAAAAGGAGGCACTAGTTGCTCTGGAATATGGGGGCTCCCTCAGTATGCTGTGCTTTTCCAACCCTCAGATCTTTCACTGTTTTTTCTCCCAGTGTATTGACAATACTTGTGAGCCTCTGGCACAAGAGACTGTTAGCAAAAGTTTTTGGGACTTGCACAATGAGCAAACAGAACAGACAGCAAACTTTGAAATTCAGAGGCAGTAGGGAGCCCTCATGACCTCCAGGAAGGGAATAATCTAGCTGGAGGTGATGCCATAAGCAAGCAGAGCTGAACAGCTGCAAAGCCAGGCGTTCTGGGAGAAGGCAAGCCCAAAATCCTGCCTGGGGCCTGGACAAGGATGGCAGAGATGGACTCTGATTTCCCCTATGACAGAGGAACCAGTGCTAATTCCACTGTTTGGTACCAAGCCAGAACACAGCCCAGTTAGGCTCCCACTCCAAAAAGCAGGACATTGTCAGAACAAGAAGAGACGCCATCACCACCACCAAAGTGTCTGCTGTCCAAAAGGACACGTACCATTTATTGCAGTTACATGAATGGGCCCAGCCTGAGGCTTGGGCACGGTCTCACAAGCCCACAGCTAAGTGCAGTCCCAGATCCCACCCCCCACATCACATTCAGCCATAAAATCTGGCTACAAGTCCCAGGATGGTGCACAGGATACAGATTCTTTGTTTGGTTGTTACATTTCTCTGAGCACAGACCAGCCCCCTTAGCAGCTGGAACATTGTCGAGTTAAATAAGGAGGAATAGGAGTTTCAGGAGTGTCCCAGAAAAGGTGGGAGGGCTGTCCCAGATGTCAGCTGTCTGCAAATCAACATGGCTCTAATGACCCCAGGTCAAGCTGTGCTATGGTCTCAGCTACTTAGAAGGGCTGACATCAGGCCCTGTAAAACCTTGGCTGAACCTACCAACTTCCAAAAGAAGTTTAGCCGAAACAAAACCAAATAAATCAAAGTGACTCTGGACCCAGGATCCTTCCCCTTGGTAAGGTGAAGGCACAGAGCCTCAAGCCACACTTCCCTGAACTGCTAGGGTTTGGGAAAAGGCTGGCCATGTCTATTCCACCAGCCCAGAGAAGAAGAAAAGGCAGTAGAGTTCACAGGACTCCTTTATATTAAAGTTTATTACATCTGCAAAATCTACTGTACAGGGAAAAACCCATTGGATTAAGTAGCGTTTTGCCAAAAGCAAAAGACTCTCACTCTTTGGGAAATATTCCTAGCTCCAGTCCAGGACAGGGCAACAGGAGCTGAAGGTGAACTTGGTTCTTGATGGAGAAGCCAGTGCCAGCTGTGCCCAAGATGTATGTTGTCAACTTCTAGGAGGAAGTAGGCCCAGAGATGGTGCCAAAGGCAAGAGGTCCCAAGCACCCTGGCACCCTTCCACTCACTCCAGTCTTCTTTCTCCTCCATCCCCAGACAGAACCCCAGGACTAATTCTCACACAAGGTCTTCCAAAGTTGCAGTGGCCCAGGCCATGGCCATGGCCCTGAGTTCATGGACACAGGCATGACTGGTCAAAAGAGATGGCTTACCCCACTAACGGGCCACCACACAGATAGTCCATACCCTGTTGCACACATGAGCGACAAACTCAGAGACAACACACAAACTAAGACTACATTTTGGCGTCCAGATTTGGTTCTTCTAGTTTAAAAACAAAAAAAAAATGAGAAACAGTCTTCTTACCCCCAATGCTGTCTCCCGAATGTAGATTAGGGAGTCAACTGACTTGACTTACCCCAGAAGTAAAGTCTACTGGGGCTATGAACAGAGAAACTAGAGGAAACGTGTGCAAAAACAAGTTGGTATCTAAAGTAGACCTCCCCACAATGCAAAGTGAATTCCCTAGACTCCATCCCCCGCCATGCCCCCAGCTGTCTCTATGGGTAAGTGCTATGGTTTGTCAGCTGAAGCCTTCCCCCACCTGCCCCCAGGGTCCTCCAGCCACAGTAGGTCATCCAGGTCCAAAACAGTTGAGTCTCCTTTCTCTCCAGAGCTGGGTCTGCTCCCATTTGGAGAAAACGAGTCCAAATGGTGGGACACCAGGTGTGGCTGCAGTGGGAAGGTCAGATCCAAGAAACCCTTTGCGCCCAAGCCTCTAGGCAGAAGTCAGAGAAGCGGAGTTTACTCCCAGCACACACCCCCAGACTGCAAGGGCAAGAGCAGCCAGAAGGGTTAGAGTGCTGGGGAGGCGGTGCGGTGGCAGGGAGGCCAGGGCCTACAGTTTTTCACAGAAGAGGCAAGTAGGAGCCTAGTGAGTGGCAGGGGCAGTGGGGAGAACAGCTCCCCTATCAGGCATAGAACTCCTCCTGCTTGGTGGGTTTCTGGTAGGCACCGCCATTGGCTTGTTTGGGTTCCTCCAAGGAGTAGCTGCCCTCGTCCTTCTTCTTCATCCGGTACAGCATGAAGCCCACCAGGCACACAGCAAAGATGAGCCCTACCAGGCCTCCAGCAATGACACCTAGGGAGTGGACAGAAGCTGGCTCAACTCAGCAGCTAGTTGGGCCCAGAAGCAGTTCCTCCCCTGCTGGACAGCACAGGAGGTGGCCTGGGCTGTGGTCATCCCCATCCCATGACTGAAGATGACTGCAGCCCAGACCACCCCAGAGTCACAGCCTGCCTCTCCCCACCCACATGAAAGAAGACTCACCTCCTAACACTTCTTTCCTGTCCAAGAGGCCCTGAGAGGCACCTGTGGCACCTTCATCCACTGGGGGCTGATTCCGCTGGTCCGGCTCTATGGCAGCCACAGCTGTGTTCTCCCCAGATGTCTCAAAGGTGAAGTCCTACAGGAGGGTGGGTTGGATCAGACTGGGCCAGAGCTACTGCCACAACAGTGACACATAGCATCACCATACCCTGTTGGGGTTCTCCTGCCACCCCATCAGACACACCCAGTCTGGACATCCAGGACCCCAAAACCAACATCCCTCACAGGATGCAATCACACCAGACCCTGGATGGCCAGGGTATAGATATCACCTTGAATGACATAAAGCACATATTTTTATATGAAAATTTCCGTGATGCTCTAACACACAAAAAAACTTGGCTCAGAAGAACTTTCACCCCATTGTTAAGTTTGGGTAGCCAATTTTTGAGTGATCTTTAAGGATTCTATGCTGATCTTGTAAACAGTCTGTTTTGTGCAAGAGGAAACTGGGACCCTGTGATCCCATCTTTGTGGCTCTGAAGAGTACAATGTGCTTATAGGAGACAAAGGATGTTAGGCTTCCAGGTGCCAGAACTAATGGCTACCTAATGTCCCAGGAAATACAAAGGCCACTTACCTGTTCTCCAGAGCCTTCCCCTGTGGGGATCTGATTGACAGCTCCATCCTCAGCAGTTTCCTTGATAGTAGAAGCACCTCCATCTTCCACACTTGAAGGGTGATGGTCAGGTTGGCCAGGTGCTGTGGGAGCCGAGGTCTCAGGGAGACCCGGTTGCACATCCCTGTGAGGATGGGAGCTGACAGGTGCCTGGGCTGTGGTGACTCTGATTGTTGAGGCCCGCTGGGTGATCAGGAGCTGTGTGGTCTCCCTGGGCCCAGAAGTGACCTCCTTTTCCTTGTCCCATCCAGTGAGGCCCATCTCCACTTCTGAGAGGAGCACCGCCTCTCCTTCCTCCTGCTTCTTTCCAGTTGGCAGGATGGACGTGAAGGCAACTTCAGCATCCCTGCTGGTGGGCTCTGGAGCTGTAGGTGTGGCTGTCAGGAGCCATACATCCTTCCAAGTGGAGGAGGTCTGCCGTGACAAAGTGATATCTGGCAAAGCACCTGTGGGGCCAGAAGTGGAGCATGTCAGGATGGTGAGGCTCCCAAGCACCAAACCCAGCCAAGTTCATGCTGTAAGGAGGTTGGGACCTGGGCCAGGACTCAGGGTGAGTCCTCCAGGGTGAACAGCTAAGGCTGAACTCAAAATGGAAAACAGACCAGGAAAGCTGCCCTTTGTGGCTGTACCTGCCTGGGAACAGCCTGCTCTTGAGCTTTGAGAAAGACTCCAGGAATCTGGGAAGGAGTTCTTCCACGAGCACAGGGGTAGGGTACCATAGAGGACAGGGCCTTAGTCCAGTATACACACCCATCCTGCCCTCTTCCTAGAAGGCCTGGGCTTTCAACAACACATGACTACATTCCACCTCCCAGCTAGTACTTTTTCCATTGCTGCTGACTTTTCTGAGGTCCCTGTGATGGTCTGAATGAAAATGTCCCCCATAGGCTCCAAGTATTGGACATTTTGTCCCCAGATGATGGCGCTGTTTTGGGAGGTTTTAGAAGGTGGCTATCCTGGAGGAAGCATGTCACTGGGGGTGGGCTTAGAGAGTTCTTAAGCCTTGCCAGATCTCCAGTCGCTCTCTTCCTTCCTGTGCCTGTGTGATGATTTGAGAGCTTAGCTTCTGCTTCTGCTGCTCCAGCCACCTCCAGCCACCATGCCTCCCTGCCATGACGAACTGTAATTCCCCTGGAACCATAAGCTCAAACAAGCTCTTCCTTCTATAAATTGCTTGCGTCAGTGTTTCTATCACAGCAACAGAAAAGTGACTGATACAGTCCCAAACTGACAGCTCTTCTGGAAGGCCTCTTTGACTAGCTCCAGTTTGGCGACTCCCTCACCTCCAAAGAACTAAGATCTAGAGAGGGAGGTAAAGGAAGATCTATAGCCAGCAGGCTCTGTGCTGCATGCAGTTCCCAACAACCTCTGGGTCAAAGTACTATGCCCATCTCACACCAAGGCTTGGAGGAGTCAAACTCCTTCCAAAGTTGGCTTTAGGGGCTGCCCACAGCTTTTACCTAGAGGTTTCCTTTGTCCAGGCAGCTTTCTTACAATATCCTAATGACTGTTGAGTGGGGCCAGGGTGGGAAAAGGAAGGGGGCTTTCCTAAAGCCAGGAGACAACCTGCCCACTACTCCAGCCATGGTCTGTGGCCATTTTAGTGTTCTGTGTCAGCCTCACCTGCACCCGAGCCAGAGAAGTTGTCAGAGTCATCCCCGGAGCCATCCTGGTCTTCAGGGGGCACATTTGTGGCCACAATTTGCTGGAAAAAGATCAAAAAAATTATGAGCAGATGCTCAGCCAACACCCAGTATGTCTCGGTTCACATCCTAGGTAGCTGAATGGACTCAGCTAACCTGTCCAAATCATTATCCATGTACGAAGCTACTGCATGTGGCTCTGGGACCCTCAGCTCTGTGCAGCCCCTTGGTCCTCTTCATGCCCCTGAAGCTATGATGACACAGTCTGGTACAAGGCATGTTGTGGGGACATGGTCCTAACTCCCAGATGCTCTGTCTAGTCAGGGAGTGCAACCTGGTAACACAAGCAGTGACCCCAATGGAACCCATCAGCCCATCCCACCCTGACAATCAGGCTCTGGGGGTCATCAGTGGGGAGCTTCCACAAATAATCCCAAGACCATCTATACCCAAAGAAGCAATGTCCAGGTGAGCTAGACACCAGGCGTGAGCACTGAAGCCACAGGTGTAAAAGGCAGGGCTGGGCCTGGCAGAGCTGTCTATGCTGAGGCAGCTCTGCCCACACAGGGTGGCCCTGGCCTGACTACAAGGATCATTTTCTTGTTCACAGGGAGGGACTGGATCCTGGCCTTCTGCTCAAGGTAATATCTTTCTTAGAGCTTTCTTGGGGAAAAAAGGGTGTCCAGCAGGCTGGGGACAGTAGAAGCTAATCTGGAAGGGGCTTTGTACTAAGGAGGCTCCAGTAAATGGGCAGTGGGATAGGTTCTCCTTGGCAACAGGAGGCACAGGAATGTGGTTGGCCTTGCCTGCTCCTGCACTGGCTCCAAGAGGCTGCAGGTGGTGGAGTGCAAACATAGTCCCAAAGGACTTGGGCAGGGACATGGGGAGGTAGAACACCACCCCCAGCTTTGCAAGCTGAGGAAGGGGCAGTCAGGACCACAGCTGCCCACAGCACTGGCTCCAGGACAGCAGGTACAAGGAGGCCCAGGAGAGCAGGTGGCAGGGAGGGGAGACAGGAGTCTGCTCAGAATGAGACTAACCTGAATAGCCCCACTCACTACAGTGCATCTTACAAGGGCCCCAGCACAGACCAGAACAAAGAAGGAATAAAGAAGCACAACAGCTGGGCTTAGAGGCATGTGCCTACAATCCTAACACTCAGAAGGCAGAGGCAGAGAGGATTTGAGGCCAGCCTCACCTACACAGTGAGTTCCAGGCTAGCCAGGGCTATATAGTGAGATGCTATCTCAAAATGAAACAAAAGAGAAGTAAAAAAATAAAGCACACAGTTTGACTTAAGGGCTCCAGAGAGCCTCTGAGCTCTGTCACTTACCAGCCGAGTGGGCCTGTGGATGACACTAAATATGTTATGGTCTTGGTTGCCCCATCTGTAAAATGCTGCCCATACTAACATGCATCACAGAACTGCAGCAACATAAAGGACAGTGAATGTAAAGGACATAGTAGAGCCTGGCAGGTAGTAAGTGTCCACGGCCACTGCTCTAAGTAAAAAAAGAGAGACACTCAACTTGAGGATGAAGGATTCTGGGGTCTGCAAAAACCCTGGATGCCAGGAGGCTCCTGTACACAGACAGCAGCATGTGGGGTTTCAGGAGGGAGCCAGTTCACCAGGAGCCTCTGCCAACCCATAAGAGTGGCCCATCTGAAGCTAGGCACCAAGGGAACAGAGTCACATTGGTCCAGGAAGCCTGGCAGGCCTCTGGACACAGCCCCATGGGCCTCATTCATCAGTGGAGAAGAGAAGGGTCAGGCAGGGCCATCGGACCTATTGGGCAGAGCTGTGGAGGGTGTAAGTTGTACATCCAGGAACTCGGGTCGTAGAGTTAGTTCAGCACGTGTAGAAACTGCAAGTCCAGAAATAACACTGGACTTCCTTCGAAAGTACAAAGTAAAACCAAGTTCTTCTCCCCTTGGGACAAAGGTTTTGAGCCTAAACAAGCCTTTCATGTACAAGAAAGGTGTGGTTTATTGTGGCTCAGCTTCAACAGAGCACCCCATACCATCACCAATGGACACTCATGGCCCATTGTGTTCCATCCACAGGAACAGAGCCTATCCCCTCACCTCATTCCAGGTCACATCCTGTCTACATAAACTACCCCACATGGTGCTTCAAATTCTCATGCTAGCCTTCCCCATGGCTGTCCCCTCTAGCAACTGTACCTACCATCCAGGCTCACAGTCCCCAAGATCAAAGCATACTCCTCATTCGAGGCCTCAAGTCCACCCTCTCCTAACCCTCTGACTCCCTGCCTGGGAGGGAAAGTCAGAGATAGGGCAGAGTCCCAGCTCCAACCAGACCAACCTGAGCCACACTGTAGAGTATGAACTTTCCAGAGGGCGCAGACATTAGGGGTCTAGATCCTGTTCAACATCAGACAGCCAAGGCAAAGAGAACTCACTGGGACCCAGGTGAAACTTTGGAGGCACCACCCAGGACCCAGGCAAGCACAGGGAGGCTAGCCTCTCCCCTGAACAGAAGTCCCAACAGGTTTGCAGTTTCCTAAGAGTCAGGCTTCTCTGAGGGTTTGATAAGGCTGGGTCTGCCCAGGCCCCAGAAACAATTTGTTCCCTGGCTCTGCTCAGCTTATCCTACTGTGATCTTGTTTACACAACAGGCTCTTAAACAAACCCTTTCTCTACTGAAACCAGCAAACCAGGTCCCAGGGCCTGGGGAGCCAATCTCCTTTCTGAGCCTCCCCTCTGTGAGCCTCCAATTGCCACTAAGGAAAGACGCTCCCTGGCCCCCTGCCTCCACCCTCAGCTGGTGGGACCTTTTGTGATAATATCACAGGTAAGGAAAAGCGCCTTCAGCCCCTTGGGAAAGAAATTAGGAGAAACTGCTGAGTCTGAACTGGGACTCCCAAGGTTTCAGCTGACTGTAGTTTTTGGTGTAACCACTGGTAGGAAATGTGCTGTGCTAAGAGGGCTTATAATACCTTCCTCAACATCACTTCAGACCTGGGTCCTTCCTAGACTGTGTGGCCATTGCTCAGGGCTGCCCAGGGACAAGCAGACTCACAGAGTCATCACCTGTCACCTGGAGGTGAAGGAAAGCCAGCCCTACCTTTAAAGGCACTTCCTATTAAGCCTGAGGACCTGAGTTTGATCCTGTGACCCACATGCTGAAAGAGAATCAGTTCCTATAAGTTACCCTCTGATCTCCACATGGCTGCACACATGTACTACCCCTACCCCAACCACACACACACACACACACACACACACACACACACACACAATTTTTTTTTTTAAAACAATATAGAACAAATCTCATGGTAAGAAAGATGAGTTTTCATGCTGAGCTTTCAAATCCAGGGCCAGCTTGCTCCTTCCTCACCAATAGCTTAGACTCTGAAAACTGGCTGATTTGAAAACCCAACGCTAGAAGTTAGACTCACCCAAAAGTTAAGGATCATGGGGGCAGACACCTGGGGTGGGGACATAGGGAGGAAGAAAGAACCAGTCATCACATCTACTTCAGGTATCCCCTGGGTCTGTATGGTATATATGTAAATGTATGCATGGTATGTATATAGGGGCCCAGCTCACCAGGTTGGAGGCAAGGGCCTCAGGCTTCCCTAAGGTTGGAGATACTTTGCACCATCACCTTAGATTCCTACCACTAACTCCAATGAAATTGCTCAGGTAGGGCTGAGATTAGCATCTCTGACAGATAAGGAACAGAGCTTCCCACAGGGTGAAAGACCTGCCCAAGGCCACTCAGCCAGCAAGTGTCCCCACACTTGTAGTACAAGATATTTTGCTCCCCTCATGGGCTGTCCTCCCTCCCCACCTCCCCTGGATGAGCCCATGTGTTGTAAGGAAAACTGGCCTCAGTCTTTTCAGTACAGCTGGAGCACCAGGAAGATGAACCCTTCACTGAATAAAACCCCTGAGCCCTGGCAGCAGCCCAGGTGGGTACCAGACTCACACATGGATGGTATACAAGGAACAGTGTGGGCCAGGACAGGGTACAGGAGAGAGCTCATCTGCTGTAAGCCATTCCCAAGAGCACATTCAGAGTTTCTGGGCAGGAGGTTGGCAGGGAAACTTCAAGAAGACAGCCTGGAGCCACTTCTTGCCAGCTCTCATACCCATACTAGCTGGAAGGAAGGCCACCCTCCTTCTGACAGAGCCCTATGTCCTGGATGCATGAGGCTGAAGTATGTTCTGTATTCCAGCACTTCACCAGGACATCCTGGGCACAAAGGTGCCTCAGGTATGTTGCAAGCTGTGGTACCAAGTGGCTCTCTCCAAGAGGTTCAGGGATGGTGAACTCAGTACTCAGTTGCTTACTGGACAGGACACCCATCTGCTCCCCAACCCACCATCTGGCAGCCACCTGTGCAAAGACCTGTGGTTTTTAGCTGGCACCCTAAGACACTAACATGCCACCTGATGTGTGACCAGCAATGCACACATCCCTTTAAAAGCATTACTGACTCCCCAGGGCTGTGCTGCATTGTCAACCACATGTTCTAAGTGAACAGTAGCATGTAAAAAGTCACAGAGGGGCCAGTAAGACAGCTTGGTGCAGAAAGCATTTGTCACAACCCTCAAGACCAGAGTTCGATCCCCAGGAATCACATAGTAGAAGGAGAAAGCCTACTCCCAGTAGTCATCCTCTGACCTCTACATGAATGCCCCCACACACAGACACAAACACACATGTACACAAAGTAAATAAAATGTAATAAAAATGTTTAAAGGTCACAGAATTTTGATATTAAATGAAGTGCTCAACCTCAAAAATCTGGAACCATCATCCAACGGCAGTGTGTGATAAACAGGGTAAGAAAATAGCCTAGTCCTGATCCTAGCAGAGCTCCTACCCCTCTGCAGTGCCTTACTCCAGGGGCTTCAGGAGGCTCAGAGGCTGGCTGTGAAGAGCCATCCTAAGGAAGGTGCTGGACTGGGCTTTGAAGCCCTCAGCAGCCCCAGGACAGGATAAGATAGCATCACTACAAAGCACTAACTTGAGTAGTGCTGGGAAACTTCACTTCACAGAGTGGGAAAGAGAAAACTATGGGTTGTCTGTGGCTGCCTGGTACAGTAACAAAACCCTCAGCTTCTGTGGGTGGGAGGTGAGTCACTGAATCAACAAGTCCCATTAGTCACAACATCCAGTGACAAAGAGCTACTCTTATCAAAGGAGCTGGGTCACAGTTATTCCCAGCAGCCTGGATCCCAGCTAGTCAAGAGGCCACATACCTGTTCCAAGAGCCCAGATTTCTGTCACAAAGTCTCAGTCCACTCAGCATGTCACACTGGGAAGTGTGGGGACATACCAGGACAAACACCCCTCACTCTCATCCCACACCAAGATACCACACCACAGCAAATACCCCAGGGGGGCTTCGAACAGGTCACAGTGTGAGAGACCAATCTGTCTACCACCTGTGTCTTGGTCAGATCTATGGATCTTAGAGTTACAGTCCAACTCTTCTCCCCCAAGAATCAACAACTCTGAGGTGCTAAGGATTCTGAGCTATAGAGCTCTGGGCTTTGCCTCCTTCTGTACAATCAGACACATGACTTGAGTTTAACAGCCAAACTACCACCTGCATCCAGGATCCCTGGGAACTACCATATGAACTTCACCCCTAGAGGCTGACTAGGTCCTGCCTTGGGAGGGGGGCAGGGGAACAGTCCCCAGCTGTACTTTGAGAGCAATGGTCTAAAGAAGAAAAGTTTTACTCAGAGGCACTATGGCCAGGGGCTGTAGGAAGCAAGATTTCTACTCAGTTTCCCTCACTGAATCCAGTGTTCAAAGACAAGACACCAAATAGCAAGAGAACCCTGTAAACCAGCCCTAGGAGCAAGACGACTTGGGAAGGCTCGAGATCATTCTATGCTTCCAGTGCCTTCATTCTTATCAGACAAAACTCCATGGTATCAGCCAGGCTTTCTTCACCAAAGAGCTGAGGAAACACCAAACCTCCCAGGGGGCCCTAACCCCACCAAGGACAGCAAGAACCTTCTTTCACCCAGCTGACCAGGGACAATCTTGCTTTCCCAAGCAGCTGGCTTCCCAGCCCAGTCCTTTCCCACTAGCTATCCAGCTGGAATCAGAAGGAAGACGCTGCTGAGACTAAGATGCCACAGAGGACCCCAAGAGTGAAGCTGGGTCCCAGGGGCAGATGTACTGCAAAATGCCAGGTGTCTTGAGGAGGACGGGGCAGAGGGAGAGAAAAAAATATGGCTAAAACCCACTCTCTTCTTGGTGGCCCTGCAGAATGAGCTCTTTGACTGTGCTCCTTCCCATGGTCACCCTCTCCTCTACCTACTGAAAGAGCTGGAGCACTTAACAGTAGGGTGGACTACCCAAAACATCTCCAACAAGGGCCTCAGGGACAGTAGCAGATCTAGCTCTACTATTCCCATACTGGATACTTCCGGCAGCTCCCTGTGTGTCTCTGAACCAATTGTGTGGGTGAGGAGTGGAAGGGGCTTGACTGGATAATCCTGAATCCCCTTATGGCTCTCACAGACTAGGCAGGGCAGTTTGTGATAAGGAGGTCATAGGCCCATGCCTGTGGGCAAGGCCAGGGCCCAAGGCCCAAGAAACAACAGTTCCCACCCACCTGCCCTGAGATGTGGTAGGGTAGTAGCCAAGCCCTCACTCCTTTCTCAAGGAGCAGGGAATCTGCAGGGAGGCTTCAAGACCCTGATAGCTCCCTTCTGAAGCCACACCCAGAAGGGAGGGCCCCAGCAGCGCCTTCAGGCAGCACCAGCATTTCCCCATTTCCGGCTGACAGGCACCATGATTTACAGCTAGCTGTCTCTCCACCAAGCATCAAGCTTGGACCTGCAGAGAGCATGACTGGTGGCCAGGCAGGGAGTGAGAGGCCCAGCCCAGGGCGGTGCCAGAGTGAAGACAGGCAAGCCCTCTGTCTTCACTCTGAGGACTGACACTGAGCGTCAGGCTGGGGAACATGGAACCCCAAAGTACCCCCAAGGCCCCAGCCCTAGAAACTCTTCCACTGAGATAATCAACTTCCCAGGAGTCCCTGTGTGCACACATACCCCACAGCCCACCACCTCAGCAGTCTTCACCCTCTGTTCCAACAGACCCACCTCACTGCCCTGAAGGATTCCTGGAAAGGGTCAGGATGGAAGGACAGTATCTAGTCTTGGTTTTAAAGATCCCTTTTTGTTACCATGTCCCTTTACTGTGGTATCAGATGGGAAACCCAAGGTCAATGCCAGAGCCAAGTCTCCCAGTCCTAGGCCCATTCCTGTGCACCACACCCCATGGCCTGATGGGATGGGAATGGGAGAGTGTTGGATCTTGGCAGCCCAGTGTCAATCAATCCCCATTAACAGGTCAGTGTCACCCAAGCCATGCCATACACATCTCTCTGTGGGGCTGGCGCCTGCCCTGCAACCCACAAGTCAGGACTAGTCTCTGAGCAGGCTCAGCTGAGAGCTGGGTGTGGAGCTGGGCTTGGAACACCAGTTCCTCTGCTGCTCCCACCTGCCAGAACCCAGCCAGGACAGGCAGGGCATGATTTCAGTCAGTATGGTGCAAGGCCACCTGGTCCAGGACCAGCCAGCTTCTTGCCAGGTACCGTGAGAGGGAGATACACAGGTACCCCCAGACTACTTGCCAGCCACCCACTCCTCCTCAGAACCCTCCAGGGAAAAGATGTCTTGTGACCTGGGATACTCACCTATACACTGGGGATTTTGCTCACTGGTGGCCAGAGGGATCCTATGACCAAGCCTGTGGCTTCTATATCAAGTGATCTCTGGTTGGAGTCTAGCTCACCCTCAAGGGGCAACCAGATGCAAAGTTGCTGCAAAGGGCAGCAAATCACAAACACAGTGCCCAACAGGGGTGAGACCCACAGAGGGCAGGTGGAGGACAGGGCCATTTATTTAGCACCCTGACTTGAAGTCATTCCTCTTAACTTCCAAAGAATGTTATGGCCCAGGAGGCTGCTGGAGATGTCCCAAGCCAAGGTGTCTGTTGGGGTTGTACCTATGCAAGATGATGACGACAATCAATGCATCCCCACACTGCCCATCCCAGACCATCCTAATGAGAGGCTAAGGCCAGAAACCCAGGGCAGAACCCCCAGCAGCCTCTTCTGGGAAGGATAGTCCCAGCCTGACCATGCCCCAAAGGCCCTGCTATTAGCAGTTCTAATAGCTAGAATTGCTATCTAGCTATTAGTCCCCAACTCCACCAGGCAAGGAGACCTGATACCTGTGGCTCATTGACTCCTTAAGGACATTCTTCCCCTGCACTGGCTAGCTAAATAAAGTGTTTTCAAGTTTCACTGAAGCAGAAACTACAGCTTTTAACACACCTGTACCAGCCAGGGCTCCAGCACTGCTCGAACTTTAATTACCAAATCACTCTTCTTAGTATCCTTGAAGTTACATAATATCCCCTTGAAAATAAAAATGCCTGTGGGAGGGCTAAGGGTGCTAGTATAAATCCACTTCTTATGGGGAAGTAATTAATTCTGGAACTGCGGTATAGCAGTTAGGAGCTCTAACAGATGGGAAAGGACTATAAAAGAAAGGCTGGGAGATATGAAGAACTTTTGTTAACCTTTGTCAGAGTATAGATGACAGCAATATCGTACCTAGGAAGCATACTAGGAAGTGTATCCAGGAAATAAAGTAAATTCCCTTTGTTTTCCGCTTGAGCTACAGGTGTCTGTGACTCTTCCCACATGTGCAGAACATTGGACTGCCTGGGCTGGGACTCCCCATGGGAGCGGTCCCCAGTCAAAGTGGACTAGTTGGAGGAATAGAAGGGCTTCCAGAGGAGGCTACATCTGAAGAACATTCCTTAGTTCCTGAAGTGGCCCCAGTCCAAACAGGAGAAAAGCAGCCTGGGCCCTTTCACTGACAGCTCACCTCCTAGATGGCCTAAGGCTTACACAACCTCAATGCCTCTGCAGTCCCAGGCTCAGCAGCCTAGGACTCAGGGGCCAGTGGCAATGGGAGAAGAAGCTCATGACCTGACCCTGGCTGTGCTGGGGTGGGGGTGGGGGGGCAGTCACATGAAGCATACAAACAACCAAATTTAGGTCTTTGAAAGAAACCAGCCACTGCAGCTGCTATTTCTTCTGTCACATGTCTCAGGAAACAGTGTAACTATTGCCCCTGAATTCACAATCTTTGTAGCCACTTTAGATTCTAAAACCATGCCCATCACACACCTGAGGAACTGAAGCAAAGGGGATAGTTGCTTGTTCAAGGGCATGTAGGCACCAAAGTAAATAACAGAAGCCAGGCAGGCTTGCTCCAGCAGACCATCATCACGGACAGCCCAAGGCTCTCACTTCCACAGAGAAGAACAGCCATCACTGGCACTGAGAAGGCTCAGGGCAGGGGCTCACCCCTTCCTTGCACTCTGGCCTAGCTATGATAGTGTCCACAAAGAGCCTGCTTCCTGTGGGGGCAACCTTCAGTCTAAGTTCCAGGCAAAGGCTACCACACCCCACAATCAGAGCCCTGCTACGCAGGTGCCCCAGTGTCTGGGCTGCCCTGACATCCTCCCCACTTAACAGCCCAGCCCACATGGCACAGGCCAAGAGCCAGTCTCTCACAGAAGTTCAGGTAGAGACCAAAGTCTGGCTTGCTAGCAAAAGGCTCCGGTTTCTGAGAAGGGACAAAAGCCATGTTTACAGACCCTGTGACATCAGCACTCCTAGGGTAAGACCAGAAGGCCATTCACATGGAGAGCCTGCACCCTTCCCCCAGCCACAGCCACTGGGGGCACTACACACAGACTTGCTTTAGTCAAGTCAAAAGAGCCCCATGGGGCTAAACAGACGGTTAAGCAGTTAAGAGCACTGGCTAGTCTTGCAGGGGACCTGGGTTCAGTTCCCAGCACCCACATGGTGGCTAACAACCATTCATAACTCCAGTTTCAGAGGATCCGCCACCTTCTTCTAGTCTCTACAGGCATGGAATGATACAAGTGCACTTATAGACATGCAAGCAAAACATTTGTACCCATAAAATAAAAATAAATTAAAAAAAAAAACACTTTTTAAAAGAGCCCCAACCTTTCCATGTATTCATTAATCTTTCTTTTCAAAACCCCTTTCATGCAGGATATGAGAAACTCCATTTCATCGAAGAAGAAACTGAAGATTGGAGGTAGAGTCATGCACATTATTACACAGGAAATGATGAAGCCAGGATGTGGTCCAGGTGGGCCAGAATGCTCCCCAGGATTTGGATTAGCCCAAGCAGAATGGCCAGCTAATTCTAGAGCCCTCTTACCTTGCCCTGCAGATTTGGGTTAGCCTGGGCCCCCAAACATAGGTAGACCCAGACTTCCAGGTAGACAGGCGGCTGGCATGTCCACTGTCTACCCAGCCTGCCTGTCCTGACTCAGATTCACCCATGGAGACCTCAGGGCCACTTCTAGGATTCTACCACCAGGCCTCTCTTCTCTTGGAGGTGGCTGGGGTGGGAACACAGTGCTCATACTGGAGGTCCCAGATTCCCTTACTGCCACTGGGGAGAGGGTAGGGAGGTAGGACAGAGCATAGAGACCAGGCAGCTCATAGGTAGAACCTAGGGCCTGGAAGTGAGGGCCCTATCCTCCCAGCACTCCCATCCCGGGAGAGATGTGGTCCAACATTGCACCACACTCCCTAGGCTTTCTCTGGGAGAAATTGGACTGATGTCAGCCTCTACAATGTCTCAGTGGCTCTAGGGACACCCTATAGCTTTGGGGCCTGCAAGCCCAAACCTGACCCCCATATCTGTCTGGAATTCTCTCAGGAGACCTAAACTTCAAGGCCTGGGGAGCCTCCTGAGCAGCACCGGTATTCAGAGGAAGTCAGACCCTGTGTCACTGTGTGACTTTTGACACAATCAAGTCCCTAGTGAGGCCCCAGGAGCATCCTTAGCCACTACTCATATGGTAGGCAAAGAGAGAGTCCTGAAGGCCTTTAGGGAGCCTTCCAGCACCACCATGTGCTAGATGCCACAGGTGACACCAGCACTCAGCCCTCCCAAGTCCCCTCCTACCCACTTACCCCAGGCCTAGCACTAGCAGCCTGTCTTTTCTGCCTGCCAATTTTGGGTCCTTTCTCTCTTGGCCAGCCCAAGATAGGGGACTGGATAGGGGACTCTAAAATGGCCCCCAAAGGTGGGCAAATCTGGGCATCAGACCAGGCAGTTGGCTTTACATGAGGAAAATGGAACATTGTATGAGGACCTGTATAGCCCGAGAAGGTGGGAGGGCAGACCCAAGTGGGAAACACTAGGGTGCTCAGTTCCTGTCACTGCTTGGAGGGATCTCCACCTCCCTTAGAGATGGAGGTACCTGACTGTGTCTCATGCCCTATGGGAAGACCCTCCCCAAGTACTCCTCACAGCCAGAAAGTCTCCAAGTTTAAAACATCAAATAAGGTCCTGCCTTGCAGCCCAGGCTCCTGAATGAATACTATGGTCTTGTGAAACTCAGATAAAACCCTTCAGTTGACTGGGGAGACACAGGAGGGGCTGAATCATGAATGCCATTTGTCATCACTGTCTCTAACCGGGGCCAGGCCTGTTCACTAATGGGCACTCTCCCTTGGTACATCCACTGTGCCCCAGCATGTACTCTAGGTCTGGATCTGACTGAGCCACGTTGGGCTCACGAACACTCAGCACATAAGGCAGAATCCTCCTGGGATAGCAAAAGCTCAGGCAGCCCCTGAGACACACAAATCGTCCGACACAGCTGCCAGAGGTCACAAACACCCAAAGTCATGACCTCCCCTCTGTCTCTCAGCTCCTTGCCCCATTTCACAGATGGGCTGCAAGCCAAGCCCTTGAGCCTTGTCTTGCCTCACCATCCTGCCCAATAGCCACACAGTGGGTGCTGCCAGGTGAAGCCTGGTTGGGTGAGTCTTCAGAACCCATCAGGCCTGGCACCATGACTCAGCTGATGAAAAGAGCGATAAACACGCCCACCTCCCTGATGCCCCAATCTGCCCGGCACAGCTTTCATTCCTGCTGATGAGCAGACCTCAGGGCAGGAGCCAGGATGCCTGGGTGTAGGTACAGAGAACACTACCCAGCCTCCACCCCCAGCATGACCTTGCCCAGAGGCCTTGTCCATCCTGGTTCCCATGATGCGCACCAAGGGCACTCCTCTGAAAATCTGTCCAACCTCCCCCTCCACTGAGAAATCCATCCTAAGACCCCTGAGGTAGCCAGTTTACCCTGTTGTGTCCCCAGAAGAAATAAAGACAGAAAGAACAAAAGAGGCCCAGGAAGCCCTGCAGGGTCACTTTCACCCATCCCAGGACAAGGTCTCTCTGCCAGCACATGACTCTCAGAAATGGAGGTGGGAAGGAAGGACCCTAGAGCAGGTTTCTGAGGCCCAGAGGAACAACTACTTACGCAAGCCACATGGAATCAGGGACAAAGCCAGGACAAGGAGGGAAGGAATAATTTCTGCATGCTTCTAAACTAGGGATGCAAAGGGTCAGACCTGCAGTTAAGAAAAAGAAAGACTTCCAAAGAGGAGGGAGGAGGAGCTGCAGAGCTGTGGTGACCAGGTTTCCCAAATGCTACCACTATAGCAGAACTCTAAGAAAAGCTTGAAGAAGTGAGAAGGCCAAGACCGTCCGGGCCAAAGCCAGTGTGTGGCTACAGCCCGAGCACGCGTGTGTGCCCAGGTGCACATATGACTGCACGCCTCAGGTGAGTCACTGGGCAGAGAAGCTTTTCCCAGGGCTGGAGGCCAGAGAAACACATCCTCTCCATATAATTAAGCAGCCCACAAAGCCATAAATACCAGGAATGGGAGACCCTTGAGATGTTCCCAGTGGGGCCACCTCTAGAAGTCTGAATTCTCCAGTCAGCAGGAAAGATCCCTAGACAAACCTCCAAAAGGAAAGCAGGTCTGCCACCACCACCTTTCTCTTGTCAATGGTCCCAAGATTTCCTACTTAATGCTCTCCAGGCCCTGTTAAGCTTGCCTACACTTGTAGGCCACCCCAGGCCTCTTGGCTCCCCAAACACATAGTGCATGCCAGGCAGCAAACACCCCTCCTCCCATACCCCTTATTGGGGCTTCCCCAGCACGGACACAGGGCGGTACCTTGTGTTGTGTCAGACTTGGGAAAGCTAGGAACGGCCTCATACTGTAAGCTCCTGGAGAACAGGCAGCAGTATACAACTCAGGCAAAGCCAGCTCTTCCAGGGGAGGCTGTGAAGGGGCCTCCATTGTGCATCTGGAGCTGGAAGCTGCACAGCTGCTGAAAGAGCCCCAAACTCAGGGTCTCATTACTGGGATCTCACGTCTACAGCCTGCACCTGAATCTACCTGCTTATGATAAGGGACAAACAAAGGCCTATACAGCTTTGGCACTTGTCAGGGCACGCATGTCACAGTCTGTAGAAGGTTCTAGAATGTGCATTCCCACCTAAAATCCAACCTCTACTGGAACAGGAAATGGGGAAATAACACCATTCTGACTCTGCTCCAGGGTACAGGGTCCTGGAGACAAAAGATCCCTTCCCACAGACCTTCCTGTTCCCATTCCTTCTCGATAGGCAAACTAAGGCAGAGTTTCTGGGGGAACTTTCAACCCAACATTTCAAAACCAGTGGTAGAAGACAATCAGGAAACAGTGTGCCTTGAGCACTTTAGAAATCATTTAATGTCCAATTTATATGACTGCTCCTCTAGCACGACTTGGCATTAGAGACAACCAAGAAAGTGAAGACAGCATAGGAGCCAGGAGTCCTGGGTCCTAAGCTACCCACTCATGTCATAGTGCCCACCTCCCAAAGGCTCTAGTATCTCTAAGTGCTTACCCCATACTTGAAAGACAGCAGGAGCCAGGTGCAGTCTAGGGGAGGTAGGGGAGCACCATTCAAACAGGCTTTTCAGCACTCAGCCAGCAACACATGAGCCTTCTGTAGCCCCAGGCCCAGTATGTACATTGTCCACCGTCTTCTCTGGGTCCTACTGTCTCCTGACCTTAGCTTTCTGTGAGGCTCCCTAGCCTGTACCCAAGCAACCATCAGGTACACAGAGCTGAGGCCCAGGGTGGTGCCCAATATTCAGAGTTTGCCCAAAGGCACAGTATAGGCCAGCTCAGCTTGGTTAAACACCTCCTCCATGCAAAATGCTTACACCCAGGAGTCTCCAGGTCAGATCTGCAAATACCAGGCAGGGCCTCATAGTGTTCAGCCATCACCCATATGCTAGGCTTTCTTGGGAGTATCAGAGGTTCCAACCACACATTCACATAAGCACACACATATACCACATAACAGAAGGCCTGTTTCTGCCACTTCTCTGTGGAAGTACTTGTCTCTATAAGCCCTTTCTTTCTCATTCAGAAGTTGGGGAAATGATATCATAAAGGTTTAGGGGTAAAGACTAAGTAAGACTGTAGGAAAAGTAACAAGCAGTCCATAACATGCACTCAATAAAAGGTAATCTTAACTGTATTGACAGCTCACTTTCCTTGGGCATTCTCATTACAAAGCACTTTCACACTGCTGCTTATGAAATGAATATGTAAATGACAGAATGAGGGACAAGAAGAACAGGTAGAGTGATGTCTGTTTTACAGATGAGGACAAGACTTAGAAGTAAAGTGAGTCACTCAAGATTACATAGTCAAGAGTGGCAGAGTTGAGCCTCAGTCTGGAACTCTACTTAATCCAAAACTGTGTCTGGCCTGCCAAACAGTATGGGTTCGAGATTACAGAGCAAAAACCCAAAGACAGAATATGGTGAAGAGCTAGAGAAAGGACCAAAGCCAAGAATCAAGAGTCAAGGATAAAGAACAAGAGTCCAGGCAGGCCTGGTGGCTCACCCCTGTAATTCCAGGTCTCTGGAGGTTGAGGCTGGAGAACTGCTGAGAGTTCACCACCACCACCACAGGAAACTGAGTTCCAGGCCAGCCTGGGTTACAGAGTGAGAACCTGTCCTGAAACAAAAACAAAGGTCCTTGCTCATTAGTACATAGAGTGAGCTAACCCTCCTAGTCCAAGGATCCTGGAGCTGGCAAGTCCAAGATCAGAGGAGACTGGGAAACCAGGACTTGGGCTTATCATTGATTCTCAAGGAGATTATGTACATGTATCTCTTCACAGAGAGGGCCCCAGATCCTTCCCTGGTCACTGTCTCTTCATCACCCTAGGTCCAGGACAGTGGGGGCAATAACACCATCTCATCAACCCATCACTGGTCTCACAGTGGTCTCAGGAGAGGTCCAGGAGGGACACCAAAATCACACTACCTGAAGGTTACTCACAGGTGAGAAGAACCTTGTTTTGGAAAGAATTCTAACCAATATGATTAGTTTCTCAGCCTGCTAGAGAAAAGTAACAAGTCAGAATTGAATGGAAAAGCTGCTGCACTCTGGGCACACCAATGTCCCTTCTTGCTACCAGACAGAGATAGAGAAGGGAAGACCAGATCAGATTTTAAGACAGAGCCGCAGGGGTCTCCAGGCACTGGGACATAGGGCTCTTCAGAGCTCCCAGAACCAGGAGACTATACTTGACCTGGGGCATCCAGAGATTAAATTATATCTAGCATTTGGTTGTTGATAATAAAAGTGTTTCAGAGAGTCCTGCTCAAAGTAAGAATACTTCCTAAGGCAATACCCTTAACTCTGGGCGGGGGGGGGGGGGGGGGTCCTTGGGGGGGGGGGGGGGGGGGGAGCCTGGATACCAGGACACTTCATTCTCAAAGGATTTCAGGAATCCAAAATTCTGCTGCACCAGGGAAAAAAACAAAACAAAAACCCAACTTCTAGAAAATACTGCAAAAATCAAGCTTTCTTTTGAGTCATTCTTTCCAGGTCCTTCTCCCCACCAGTGTGTGTTAATGAGGTTTTATAGGAGCCCAGCAAGAGCCACAGGTAGAGACTTAAACCAACTCCACCCTCCCCTGGGAGCTGCAGCCAGCAGTGACATCACCACCAAAGGCTGAGCCCATGCCTCCCCAACTCCCTCCCACCCTCAGGGAAAGTGTCTCTACTAGTCCAAATAATTAAGGAAAAAGGAATTTTATGTCTTTCAAGAAGAGAGAAAATAGCAATAACTATTCAAAAGCAAGTGACTTTTTGACATGGCAGAAACAAAAGCCCATGGGAGACACACATGTGTGTGTGCATGTGTGTGTGTGTGTGTGTGTGTGTGTTAGACAAACCTGTTTCAGTCTCTGGGGAGTGGTTCCTAACAGCCTCCTGTCCCAGCAGCCTTCCCTTACCTATTCAAAGCCAGGCACCCAGCAGTCACTCCCAACCTCACTGTCCCCAGGGGGATCCTGACCTGCTTCCCACAGGAGCCAAGGGAGCCTTGGGTGGGGGGAAGGGTTCGGATCTCTGGTAACTTGTGGGCACCTGCTCCCATTTTAAGCAAATTCCTATTATTGTGTTTATGTTTTAGGAAAGAAGGATGCTCTGGGAATGTCCCCTTGTGCACCCACTTTTAACCAAACATGGACGTTTGCCATGGAAGAGAAACCAACTAAACTTTATAAAGAAAAAGCAAAACACCTATGCTCCAAGCTAGAGTCTGACCCCAAAGCTGGGCAGTGCCTTGGAGCTCAGCACAACCTCTTCCTCCAGGAGGCCTTCCCAGGTCTGTCTCTCCTTTTCCAACTGAGACCCCTCTGCTTTCAGAGCCTTGTGTTTCCCTATAGGGTCCAAGCTCCTGAGCCACAAATACCTTCAACTGCAGCACCTGCTCCTTGTCCAGAACACAGAAAACTTCTGACCCAGTATTAATAACGGGTGTTCCAGTATCCTAGGTCACAGGAATATCTGCCATACTGAAGAAAAGCAGCCATCACCTCAATCCTGGCTGGAAAGAAATGCAGCACCCCACCTCCACTGTCCGGTGAGGCCTTTTGGGGCCTGGAGAGTAGAGCAGGAGGGAGCGCGCCAGGCGGGTCAGGGAGGCATGCCAAGTGGCTCCACTTTCTTCTCCACAACAGTAACTGTGATTCCAGGCATAATATGAGTCCCACAGAAACCACAACCCTCAAGAGCAGTATCTCAGACCTGAAAATTGGGAGTGCACGGGAGTCCTGGCTCAGAAACCATAATCGTCACTGAGAACACTGATAGGGGACCCCACAGACCCCAACTCGGGCAATTCAATAGGCATGGAGTCCAGAAGCATGGGAAGCAGTGAACACACAGCCCAGGAGCACAGTACTGCTCCGGGAGTCCACATGCAACTCTGGAAGTAGGAGACCAGGGTGTCTACCCACACTGGGCGCTCCTTCCCTGCGCACGTGCCTCACTTTGTCAGAAACCAGCGAAGTCGAGCTGTCCAGATGTGGTGGTGAGAGACCACCACTTCCGGAAAGGAAAAAGCCCCTGGCTGCGCACCTCCCCTCCGCCTCCCCGGGGACAGACCCCCAGGACTCCACAGCCGGTGTGGGGGCTGGGGGCGTGGGCACCCAGTGGGCAGCGCTGACACCTGGCGGCGGCCCAGGACCAGGCCCACGTCAAGGGCCGGCGCGGCGGGGCGGTTCCCAGGAAAGGGTTACAGGGGCCGAGAACAAAGCGCCCCCGTTGGGGAAGGCGGGCTAGCGGACGGCGGCTGGGGCGGGAGAGCCACTTTCTGGGGACACTCCGCATGCTCTTTGTCGGCCAAGTCCCTCTTTAACGGAGACCGAGCCCCGCCAGAGGTGGATGGCTTCATCCTCCCCATAGGCCTCCCGAGTAGCCAGCTCCACGTTTGTCCCTCTTTCCCCGCGGCTCTACTGGGCGGGCCAAGGGACCCGCCTTCCCTCCGCGCGGCTGCAGCACAAAGCCGATCGGGGGAGGGGAAGCGCCGTCCCGGGGTCCACACGCGTGAAGGCCCCCCGCACGCCTCGGCCGAGCGCGCCACGCGGAAGAGGCCCTCCGGGGGAGCAGCACAACTTCGGTGACCCCAAAGTTGGGCTCCTTGGGATCTGTAGCTATGGGAGGCCAACTTCTCGGCATCTCCCGCTGCCGGCTCGGCCCGGCTCACCTGAGGAAAGCCCGGGGGCCCCGCGCCACCCTCCGGGCTCCCACGCACAGTCCTGATCCGGGTCCCTCCGCCAACCCGCCAAGAGCTCGCTCCCGCGCCGGCTCCCCTGCGCCCAAACTTGCCTGGGCGCAAAGGGCCAAGAGCCCGGGCTCGGCGGCGTTGGGGGCGCAAGCCCGCAGTCTGGTTTGAATTAAGGTCTGCGGAAGGGGCGTTGTGGCCGCGGTCACTGCATCCCTCGGGGTCACTGGCAGAGGCCAGGCCGCGGAAGGGGCCAGCAGGACTGTCCTGGGAGAGGGCGACTCCAGGCGCGGCCGCAGGCTCCACTCTCCCGGACGTCCCAGCCAGCCCGACCACGAGCGGTGGGACCTGCGAGGCACCCACAGAAGGGAGGAATTGGAGCAGACAGGAGTCCTGATATACGAGCTCATCATCGCAGGGGCAGCGCGGGAAGAAGTCCCCGCTCCCCTCCCCCTCCACGTGCCGCCGCCGGCATCTGCGAGCTTCTAGCGCCGGCTTCCCGCCGCCTCCCAGCCCTGCCCGGGGCCACACTCACCGGCAGGGCCGGCTGTAGGCGCAGCGCCAGCGCGCACAGCCAGAGCCACAGCGCCGCGCGCCTCATGCTGCCCAGACCGGCGGCGGGAGCTCGGCAGGATGCGCGGGTTGGAGCTGCGGGCTGCGCGGGGTCTGCGGGCGGGCTCTGCGGGTTGCGCTGCGCTCTTCAGTCCCGGGCGTCTTCCCAGCGCACTGCCGTCCTGGGCGAGGGCTGCAGGTTTCGCCGGCTGGAGTCCGCTCCCGACTGCCGGATTCCTCTGCGCCGGCTCGGTCTGCTCTGGTCCGCACCTCTCCCGCCGAGCTCCGCCTTATAATAAACCCACCGGCTCTTGGCCGTGGCAAAAACTAGCCGCCCCCCCCAGCCCAGCTCCACGGGCCTGGGCAGCCCGAGTCCCCACCCCTCTAGGGCCCCGCCCCTGAGCAGCTCCGCCCCACCCCTGGAGCGCTCCGCCCCCGCGGCTCCTGCCACGCCTCTTTCCACGCCCCCTGGACCCAAGCCCGCCCTACGCCTCAGCTCCGCCGGGTCAGAGCCCCAGCCTTCCTCCCTGAGCCCTGGTACCTGCAATCTGGGATATCTGTCGAGGCTCCCCTGCTGTATGGCTGGTGCTCTCTGGCTGGTGGGGACCCAGGCACACCGGCTACTGCGGCCTGCCCTGGGTACTGAGGCCCTGCCCAGAAGAAGGGTAATCGTTGGTCCTTTGCGCGCGAGGCCGCAGCGCCCTCTGGGCAAGGACTCTGGGCGCCCTCCCGGTGCGCGCGATTGCTGGGGCCGCCCCAGAACCCCGAAGCAACGAAGCCATAAACTGTCGGGCAGACTTGTGCTTCCCACCTCTCCACCCGCTGAAGATGGGGCTTCCCGCGTCTCCGAGCACCGATTCTCACCCGCGTTCATGTCCTCCCAGCATCTGCTAAGTGCTGGCAACTTCGGGCCTTTAAGGATCTGAGCACTGTCAGGAAGAGTTTTGGGGTTGTTTTGTTTTGTTTTAAAAGTTTTTGTTGTCTTTCTGTAGAAGACAATGTCCTCTCTCTTCGTTGTCTGAGCCGAAAGGAAAAGTAAATGGCTGCTTTGTTCCCAGGTGATCAGGCATATCCATCTGAGAAGTTCCTTTAAAGATTCCCTTGCTTGCCCTGGACCTCGGGGTTTGCAGCACCCACCAAGCACATCAAAAAGGCCACAGAGAGCCTGCGGGCATGAGACAAACAGCCAAGAAAGCAAAGGGAAAGGACCGGCCTTCTCTTGCCCTCAATCTATAGCAGGAAAGATGCTGCCAAATAACCTTCACACCTGCAGGATAGAGATCAGTGATGGCGTCCTCATCCTCGTTCCCTGGGCAGAAGTAAGACCCACCTCTGCCTGCCTGAGTTGAGAGCCTAGAAGGTCTGGGGCTCCTTGGCCTCTCTAGAAGTTTCCAGTGTGGAGTCTCCATCTGTGGAGCCCGCCTTCTGGGAGCTCGGCAGCCTCCTTTGCCCCCACCTCTTGCCTCACTCAGGTGGCCCACCACCGCCGGGTGCTCAGCTGCATCTGAACACCTTTGACATCAGGCAGCTCTTCCTTATGGATCTTAGTTTTCCCAGGCCTGTCGGTGAGCTATAACAGGATCCTGTAAGGTTCTTAAGGCCTTGGAAAGAAGCACCCAACAACAAAGGTCTGAGTTGCCTGGTGGGAAAAATGTCTCTTAAAAAGTAGATTCTGACCAGGTGTGGGGGCGCATGCATTTAGTCCCAGCACTTGGGAGGCAGAGGCAGGAGGATCTCTGTGAGTTCAAGGCCAGCCTGTTCTACAGAGTGAGTTCCAAGTAAAGTGGGCTACAGGGAGACCCTGTCTCAAAAAGATCAAAAAAGAAAAAAAAGTAGATTCTGCGAGAGTGTGGCTCTAGCGTTTAAAGTCAACTTGTCAGTTCTTCCAACCCAATATGGAGGAAAAATGGGGCAATATGGTATGTTATCTTCCTTGTCTTCTCAAAATAGGAAAAAATGGAGTCAGGTCTGATGGGTTGGATTTTTTCATGTTTTAAACATAAAGAGTTTGATGTTTCCTTCAAATAATGTAGCAGATCATTAAGTCTGCTTAGGGGCAGACTGGGAAGAGGAAAGCCCCTCCAGGGATCCTAAGACAGACACATACACAGAAAAAAAAAAGAGGAGATGGGCCAGCTGGCTTTCAAGCCCAGACACCCTACCTGGCTTGTGTCTCCTCCCTGCCCACAGTGTGCAAGAGAGCCTTTCCTCCAAGACCCCTCAGATGAAGCCAGACAAGGAAGGCGCCTCCTGACCTCTTTCAGCTAGTATGCCCTGCTATGCTCACTCCTATCTGTACATAGAGGCTTCTGCCTGGAGACCCTGAACCTTCCTATGTTCTGGCCACCAGGGGATTAATGCCTAGCTTAGTAGGAAGCCTCTAGCCTCCCTGTGAGGGCCCTCAGAAAAGGCCATCTTGATTTGTATTCTGACCATGGGTTATTTATTAGAAAAAGAAAGTTCCCCAAGGGCAAGGCCAATCTCCTCCAGGTCATTTACCTTGTTCTTCCAGCAGGCACACAGGACTTGAACCTCAGAGAAATACTTACTCTTGACTGATTGGCACTGATGGAGAGTGGGCAAGAAGAACAAGAAGCTTAGCACCTCAGTACAGGACCTCAGGTGACAGGCACCTGAACTGGAAAAGCCTCTGCCAAGGTCAACAGCATCTGTCAAAATGAAAATGCACCAAACCTCTCACTCAGGAAGTCTTTTTCAGGACATTTCCTCTTCCTAGTGTCTTCAATGCCCAAGAGGCAAGTCTAATGCCCATCACTGAAGGGAAAGTGGAGTAGCCATGAATGGTCCCACATTTGAATTCCATGTAATATTTTTTAAATGAAGGTAATTAACTCCTGACATTGAAAGTTTTTTTCAAAACTAATTTTGAGGGGCTGAAGAGATAGCTCAACAGATAAAAGCAATGGCTGCTCTTTCAGAAGACCTGGGTTTGAGTCCCAGCACCCACATGGCAGCTAACAACCGTATAGCCAACATTTCCAGAGCTAAAGCTCCTCTGGCTCTGTAGCTCTGCCATCCCTCCAGTGGCCTTCTCTTCAGGATGACAGCATTCCTTCCAGCCAGCACAGTGCACACAGCCATGTCCAGAACAGAGGCCTTCTGCTTGTGTCTAGAGGTGAGGAAATAGCTCACTGAAGTTCACACACACCATTTCTTTTATCATCTTCCTGACCCAAAGTGAGTCATGTGCTCCCCTGAACCCATCACTGGCAAGGAGTGTTTGCTTATTAGTATGAGTTTAGATTAGTCCTTCAGAGATTGACTTTGGGAGAATTAATACCATGCCCATAAAACAATTTGTCTTGTTAAACAATATCAGATGCATGGAAGGCTTTCTTCAAGACCCAAAGCGCAGTTTTTTCCATATCAGCTTCTCCCTATAAGGGAGCATCTTAAGGGACAACTAGTTGTTTTAATATAAACCATATCAAAGATATAATAAAACATAGGATAGAAACATCTGTCCAGTGACTACCCTGTTTATAAAATCATATTATGGTATCTTTTTCTTTGGCTTTTATTGATTTTTTGATGATATGTAAGGTTATAGATTATGGTCATTAATTTCATGTGTCAACTCCACTGGGTTAAAGGTGCCCAGATAGCTGATAAAATATTATTTCTCAGTGTATCTGTGAGGGTGCTTCCAGAAGAGATTAATATTTGAATCAGGAGACAGAATAAAGAATATCCACTCCCATCAGTGGAGTGGACATCATCCATTCTGTTGAGAGACTGAAGAGGATTATGTGGGAGAGGGTCAAGTTCACTTTCTCTGTCCTTGAGCTGAGACATGCGTCCTGTCGTGTCATTGGTCAATGGAGGTCCTGGTTCTTGGGTCTTTGAACTTGAATTGAATTAAGATACTTCATCTTCATCTTGGTCTCTAGGCTGCAGGTCAAGAGATTGTGGGACTTCTACCTCTATAATCTCATGAGCCAATTCCCATAGTAAACTTGCTCTTTTCAATTTATATCCTATTAGCTCTGCTTCTCTGGAGGACCCTGACTAATACACAATTACAACTAGCTTCTCCAATTTGTGTTCTGTTTTGAGAGCTACTCATGTTAACACATGTAACCCTGATTCATTTATTTTAATTGGTGTATAATAATCCATTGCATTGTTGTGTTATAAAAATGCCACAATGTATCCATGGACATTTTGTTGTTTCTGGTTGCTGTCCTTTGTTTTAAGATGTTATATACAATGCTACTATCAATTCTCTGTTTTTGTTTTGTGGTTCTGGGGACAGATGCACTAGGTAAGATTTCTAGCACTAAACCCTACAGTGAATCCTTGTATCTGTCTCCTCAAGTCTGGGAGAGTTTCTTTAGACATTCAGTCCCTGAATTATAATATAAATATTTTCAACTTTCTTATGAATTATTTTACACCATTTCTCTAAGCAAATTGGTCTCCAAAAAGCTCATACCCATGTACAACTCTCAATGGGAGATTGGAAAATTGCCACTCTTTTTTAAAAAATGTTTGTGTGTGTGTGTGTGTGTGTGTGTGTGTGTGTGTGTGTATCTGGGGAAGGGTATGTGCCATGGCACATGTGTGGAGATCAGAGGACAACTTGTATAAATAGGTTCTTTTCTTCAACCATGTGGGTCACAGGGAACAAACTAAAATGGTGAGGCTTGGTAGTAAATGCCTTTCCCACTGAGCCATCTCACTGGCCCAACCATTCTACATTCCTCTCTAGGCCTTGGTATTGCTGAACCTTTTCTGTTTTGCCAGTCAGATGCAGGTCAAGTTATAGAAGTTTGATTTTGAATATCCCTCCCATAAAGAAGCATTTTACTGAAGTTTTTGTTGCATACTGCTTGGGAAGATACTTCTGGTTGCTTCCCAGTCTGTTCTTCATCTCTTTCTTAGTAAAATATCCTCTAATCTGGAATTAGTGACATGGCTTAGCAGATAAAGTGTTTGCTGCACAAGTCTGTTGGCCCGAATTCAATCTTTAGAACTCACCTAAAAGTGGCAGGAGACAACAGATTCCACAAAGTCGTCTTCTGATCTCACGTGCCCATGCACACACATCATACATACACACAATAATAATAAATACATTTTTAAAGATCCCCTAAATTTCAGCTAGGCTTATAACCACTGCCGGTAAAGTCTGCCTCTCCCAGCATCTCTTACAGCTACATGGATCCATGTGATTAGGCTTTTGCCAGTGGTACAAGAGCAGAAATGTAAATGAACCTTCAAGGAAGCATCAGGATAAGGAGGCAGCTTCTTCCATCTATTTTCTCTCATCTGTGATAGAGGTATGATAGCTGCAGCTGGAGCAGTCATTTTGAACCATTAACTTGGAACAGGGGCATGGCACAGAAGCTGGTGAGTAGCAGCATGAGTCCCCTGACTGCCCACCCCAATTTGCACAAGGTAGGAAAATGCACTTCTTTTTCCTTATTCAGGAATTTTTGTCACTTGCCAGCAAATCTAATCATAATATACAGATTAAATTGGTCTTCTATGCATGACTAAGTGGATAATCCCAAGAAAGTGTGGGGAGGATAACTGGAAGAGGGAGAAAGATGCCTGGGTTGTAAACAGAAAGGAGAGGCTTTGAAGATTCCTCCAAAAGCTTCCAGGAGGGCAACTAGACAGTTTCCAAGTCCTGGACTACATGCTAAACTTCGCACTTGACTCAAGTCATCTAACTCCTTTCCCCAAAGAGGCATAGACAAGCATGAGCTCTGCTGAGCAAAGTGCTTCCAGAGAACTTTCTGAAGGCATGCAGATCTCTGTTCTCTAGTTAGTCTCCATGGCATTGCCCCTGCTGCTCCATCAAATGCAAGAGCAGGGCCTGACTCCCAAGAAGGACTCCAGAAAAAGTCCTGTATTGATTACTTCTCATGTTCTCTGACCAATTACCTGACAAGAAGCAAGTTAAGGGAGGAAGGGATTATTTTGGTTTACAGTTAGAGAGGATGCAAGGCATGGTGGCAGGACCATGAGGGGGTTGGTCACATCAAGTCAGTGGTCAGGAAGCAGAGAGCAGACAGGCCATGGGGCTAGCCTGGAAAACCTTAAAGCCTGAGGGCTGGTGAGTTGGTTCAGTGAGTAAAGACGCCTGCCACCAAGCCTGACCCCCTAGGACCCATAAGTCAAAAGGGAGAACCAACCTCATCTTTTGACTTCTACATGCACTATACACACACGTACACACACACACACACACACACACACACACACACACAATCAATGTAAAGAAAACAAAACAACAAAAAACCCTTAAGGCCTGCTTCCAGTGACCTCCTTCTTCTAGCTCCACCTCCTGAAGGTTCCACAACCTTCCAAAACAGCACCACCAACTGGGGACCAAGTGTTCAAACACATGACCCTATGGGCACCATTTCCCATTCAAACCTCAATAGGCCCCAACTCCCAACTTCTGTAGGGCTATTCTAGGGCCCATGACACAAAGATTTAAAGATGCTGGGAAAGCATTGTTTCTCCTCAGGACCTAGGTTTGTTCTCATAGATACTGAAAACTGTATAACTAGTTGAGTTTCTGTCTTTGCTTTTGTGTTCAGACAGCTCAGAAGCAGAAAGCAATTCAGCATGCAGCAGGTGAGTTGGACTTGGATCCTGCCTCTCTGTTACCGTCCTCAAACCTGCATCTTCCCCAGGCTACCTTTCCATTTCTAACTCATGTTCCCTCATCTTCTATATTGTTGCTAATATTTGATAGAATGTCAACAAGAGGGAGAGAGAAATTAATATACCTTTTATGAATATCATTAGAATGTATACATCCTGCTGGGTGCGGTGGCACACTCCTTTAATCCCAATACTCAGGAGGCAGAGGCAGATGGAGCTCTGTGAGTTCAAGGCCAGCCTGGTCTACATAGTGAGTTCCAGGCCATAGTGAGTTCCAGCAAGACCCTGTCTCAAAACGACAAAAAAAAAAAAAAAAAAAAAAAATCTACACATCCCATTCAGAATACAGAATGCCCACTCAATATGGTCCCCTGAGGAGATCACTCTTCACGTGCTGCTGCTCCTTAAAGTGCAGAGCCCCAGGACCTTTGCCTATGGGAATAATATGGGAATAATTCTTTCTTGGAGGAAGGTAGCTTGCATAACATTTATGTGATAAACCTGTCCACAGTTTATTCAAAGAAGCATGGTCTGCAGTGTCCTCCATGTACATGGCATTCCCTAGGGATTGGATGCCCTAGTACTCAGTATGAATGGAACCAGTGGAGTTGTGCCACCTGGTCCTGCTAAAGATGCAGAGAGCCAGTGGAAGGCAGGCCCAGAGCTGGATACTGGAGGTCCACAAGTGAAAACATACGGTTTTCATTTTCTAAGAGTGCATAGTCTTTGGGGAGAAGCAGATATAAACAATCCTTATAAAACAAAGAAGTGTGTATAATGCTGGCCTGTTTACCAGAAGCTGAAGGGAACAATGGATTCCAAATGCAGGAATAACTTTCCAAAAGGGGGCAGGTGAGGGTGCATGGAAACCATTTGAACCTGACCTTGGGTGAAGAAAGAGGGTTTGGGCTGTATATAAGTTTCCTGTAGCTGCTGTGACAAATTACTCCAAATTTTGTGACTTAAAGTAATGTACATTTGTTCTCTTCTAGTTCTGGAAGCCCTAAGTTCAATCAGTTTCTCTGGGCTGCCATCAAGAGTCAGCAGGCCTGCGTTACTCCCTCAGGCTGTGGGGAGAATCTTGCTCCCCCAGAGAAAGACTTTGTTTGCCCTGTGGCATCTCTCCATTCTTTGCAGCCAGCATCTTCAATTCCCCCTGTTCCACCTTCACCTTGCCTCTCCTCTGTGTGTGGGAGTCTCCCTCAGGTTCCCTCTTACAAGAACATAGATGAAGGGCTGGAGAGATGGCTCAGAGGTTAAGAGCACTTGCTGATCTTTCAAAGGACTTGAATCTGGCTCCCAGCACCCACATGGGAGGGCTGGAGATGAGGTAGGGGGCATACTCCATCTGTAACTCCAGCTTCAGGGGATCTGATGCCCTCTTCTGGTTTCCATGGGCACCTGCACTCATATGCACATTACATACACATAATTAAAAAGAAAATAAAACTTTTAAAAAGAATGTAGGTGATCAATCTGCACATAATAGCTCATCCTTCTAATTCAGCACTTGGAAGGCCGAGGAAGGAAGACTACTGCTGTGAGGTCAAGGCTGGCCTGGCATGGAGAACAAGACTGTCTCAAAATAAATAAAGAAAAGAAAAAGAAAGAAAAGGAAGAAAGAGAGGGAGGCAAGAAGGAGAGGAGAGAAGGAAAAAAGGAAGAGGAAGGGAAACAAGTAACTAAACAAAAAGTGAAATCTATGTGATTGCCTCATCCAAACAATCCAGAATAATTGTCCCCATTTCAAAATGCAATCTGCAAATGTGTAGACACTCGGTCTCCCCTACCACCCTGCTCCTCTATTTTTTTTATTTTGAAACAGGATCCCCTGTAGCCCCAGCTGGCCTGGAACTCACTATGTAGACCAGGCTGGCCTCAAACTTGCAGAGATCCGTCTGCCTTTGCCTCCCAAGTGCTGGGATTAAAGGCATGTGCCACCACGCCTGGCCCTGCCCCACTATTTTGTCCTACAAGGTAACATACAGGTTCCAGGGATTTGGATACAGTTTGTTTTCTGTTTTGTTTTATTTAATTTTGTTCTTTATTCTCCATATACAGCTCAGGATGGCCATAAACTCCATCCTCCCACCTCAGTCTGTACTACCACACCCAGCTCACATGCATTTACCTTTGAAGGATTATTACTCAGCTTACTATAGGCAGGTGGAGAAGGGATGGGGCATTCCTGCAGGGAGCCCAGCAAAGAGCAGATAGGAAAACAAGAAAGGGCTTCAAGATGTTCAGGACCTGGAAAGAATCTGCAATAGGCCCTAGCTCTTTAGAGAACATGTGTGGCTTCATTCCATGTCCAGGCAAGAGGAACCCCTGACCTTTCCAGGAAATAGTGACATTGGATCAGGTGAATATTTTATTATCTGTGTATTTTTATTTTTTGATCTTTTTGAGACAGGGTCTCACTGTAACCCAGCTGGTCTGGAACTTACTATGTAGACCAGATTGCCTTGAACTCACAGAGATCCACCTGCCTCTGCACCCCGAGTGATAGCATTAAAGTCATACACCACCAGGCCTGGCTTCAGGTGTATAATTTCGATTCTCTAGGTACTATGTGGAGGCCAGGCTACAGGGTTAGGTTAAGGGACACTGCAGCCTGGGACATGGGGAAGACTTGAGGAATGCAGACATTGGAGGGTGTCAGTGAAGGTGGGAACTTAGGTAGGAGACAGTAAGATGGGACAGATGGGGAGGGCAGGTGTGTGAGGCTGAAAACTCTCAGCTAGGGTAGTCCCAGTCAGTGTGGAATTGGCCCCTGGGTGCTGACGTCATGTGGTGGACCCCACCCCAGGCTGATGACTCAGCCTAGGCTGTCTCAAGAAGCCACCTTTGTCGGTGGCTTGGACAGGAAGCTCCCCAGAAGGCAGGTGTGCTAGTGCCAGCCACACCTGCCTAGGTGTGCCAGGAAGAGTCACTCTGAGCCACTTCCTGTTTGGGACAGCTCAGTCTGGGCCCCCAGCAGCCATCCCCACACAGCTTTCATCTGTGATCCAGTGTCTGAGATCCAGGTTCCCTCTGGCTTGGCCCCAGTCCCTAGTGGGAAAGGGACCAATGTAAATGCCCCTAGTGAGGGGACAAATAGAATGGTGGTCCCTGTAGGACTTTCAAAGACCTGCATATATGCAACATCCATCTATCCACTCTTTTTAAAATGTTTTTTCTTTTTTCTTTTATTTTTTAAAATTTTTTATTTATTATTTTTAGTGTATGAGTGTATTGCCTCCATGTATGTGAGTGCACCCGTGTCGTGCAGTGCCTCAGAGGTCAGAAGAGGGCTTCAGATTCCCCTCGAACTGGAGTTAAGGATGGTTAGTAGCCGCCATGTGGGTGCTGGGAATCGAACCCAGGTCCTCTACAAGAGCAGTCAGTGCTCTTAACTGCTGAGCCATCTCTCCAGCCCCTTATATATTATTTTTATTTTATGTGTATGAGTGTATTGCTTGAATGTGTGTACGTGCACCGGTGTTGTGCAATGCCCACGGAGGTCAGAAGAGAATGTTGGATCCCCCAGAACTGGAGTTATGGATAGTTGCTAGCCTGCCATGTGGGTGCTGGAAATTGAACTTGAGTCCTCTGCAAGAGCAGTCAGTGCTCTTAACTGCTGAGCCATCTCTCCATCCTCCATCAAAACACTCTTAGAGCCACTTTAGCCAGGTGACTTTGGGCAAGCGTAGTAACTTCTTTACACTTTAATCTGCCCCCTCTAAATTGGGGAAATCCAAGTGATAACTTGAGAGGAGTGGAGGAGGTAAGCCCTTTTGAGCATGGCCTGGCACACGGGCATGTGGCACTCCCTGTCTGGAGGGAGACTGAAGATGTCCCAGTGGAAGTTGGGAGGGTCAGAGAGAGGCAGTGTGTATGTCAGGCTTATTGTCCTCTGTGGGCAAGTTCCTTATACATTTTGATGTAACACATAAAAAGCATTTAGCTCTTTACCTGCACAAAGCAGGACCTTAGACATGATAAAGTATTCTAAGCTGAGGCAAGCTTTAAAGAGATTCCTGGGCTCCATAGCAGGCTGCATGAGTGATGGGAGCTTTGTTGGTGCAGCACTGGTACATACCACTGCAGTACAGGAGTGCCTCACCACAGCCCCAGATCCATATGCAAATCCACAGCTGAGTTCCATCAGCCTAGGTGACAGCACAGTCCCTTAATGAAGCTGTGTGGGGCAGAGGTTGCAAAGTGACAGCTTCCAAGGTTACACTTGACTTGTAGAAGTGATTTGTCCCGGGGGTGGGCGGGGGACCAGCACATCCTATCATGGCAATAAACTGAAGCCACGAGTTACATGAATGTATTTCTACCTTGTCCCAACTTCCTGGATCCTTAGGAATATGAGTACCAAGGCCCCAGCACAGCAGTTGGCTCTAGCAGCAAACTGGATTTGGGCTCTGGTCCTGCCGTGCTGGACAAGTCAGAGAACCTCTCTAAGCTTCAGTTTGGGCTTCTGTGTAATAATAGGGCTTTCCTCACCAAGATGGAATGAGGGTTGTCTTAGTCCATCTTGTGCTACTGTAACAGAATGCCACAGGCTAGGCAATTTATAATGAATACAAATTTATTTGGATCACCTGGGAGGTGAGGGCAGGAGAGTCAGGAGTTCAAGATTATTCTGGGCTATATAGTGTGTTCGAGGCCATCCTTAGATATACGAGACCTTGTCTTCCAAAAACAAAATCCCAGACAATAACCACACATGGTGGCTCAGTCCTATAATCTCAGTACTTGGCAGGTGGAAGCAGGAAGATGAAGAGTTCAAAGCCATCCTTGGCTACATAGCAAGTTCGAGGCCAGCCTGGGCTATATGAGACTGTCTCAAAACAAAAACAAAACAACCTGAACAACAACAACAAAACCCAAGTAATACATAGATACATTCATGCTATATAGAATTCAAACAATAGAGGTTTATGAAGGACAAAATAAAATTCGCCCTTCTGATCGCTTCCCCTTGTGCTCTTGTGCCCATCCTCAGTTTACGGGAGTTTATTTGTATCTTTTTCTACACATTTGCACACAAAAATGGTACAAATACAAACATGCCTGTGTATGTGCTTTTTAACATCTCCTATACATTTATTTTTGACTTAGCAATGTATTAGAAACTCAGTATCTACCACCCAAACTCAATTTTGTAAGAAGGGGCCAAGGACTCTGCAAGGTGGCTCTGGTAGATTTATTTAACCAGGTGCCTTCTGCTAGGAGGGATCTTTTAAACTGAGTATAGCAAACTGAGTAGCTGGGCATCCTCAGGTGGGCACATCACTGCTAGGGTAGAATGCTTTCAAGACCAAAGTAGGCAGGCTGCCCTGGGAGATTTGGAGCTCTCTGTCTAGTGGCTCTCTCGAAAGACTCTGCTTCCATGTTCTTTGAGACAGCTCTTAACATTTTGCAGAGCTTCTTCTGAGCCAGGTGCTGGCACACTACACAGTGACTCAGATAGAGCACTGGAGGGGGAACAAACAGCTCTTGGCTGGTGGGGGAGGCCACCAGGTCCTGATGATGGTGCTTGTGATCCTATCCTGAGGGGGAAGGGTCATGGAAGGCTTCCAGGTGTATAGTAGCTATTGAGGAGCAGGTGGCAAGTAGAGAAACAGGTAAGAAAAGACATGCCAGCAGGAGGTGGGCTTAGACAGCTGAAGCCCTGGGCACTGCTGAGAATAATGTTCCCCAAATGCCTAGGGTTGGGGTGAGTGGAGTGGAAGCAGGTAGGATTGATGGGAAGTTTGCACTTGCTGGTGAAGGGACTTAAATGCCAAACTAGAATGACTATTGCTCCGGTTGAGCTGCAAGGACCTTGGGCACAGATACCTGATTACCTACACCTGAGAAAGTCCCAGCCAGGAGCCTTCCAGGGTGCCCTGTAGCTGGGGCCAGGAACTCATACCTGGAAAGAGCTTGCCAGGGACCAGGCCCTAGGTGAGGGAGGATGTCTCTTTCCCCTCTCTCTTCTTTTTATATTAAAAAAAGTTTCTTTTGTTACAGGTGTATGTTTGTCTGCACATATGTAAGTACACCGTGTGTGTGTGTGTGTGTGTGTGTGTCTATGTGTGTGTGTGTCTGTGTGTGTACACAGTGCCCATAGAGGCCAGAGAGGGCATCAGATCCCCTACACCTGGAGTTACAGACAGTTGTTAGCTGCCATGTGGGTGCTGGGAATAGAACCTGGGTCCTCTGCAAGAGCAGGCAGTGCTCTTAACCACTGAGCCATCTCTTCAGCCCCAGGACATACATTTGTGTATTTATTTAGAGCAGGATTGCTGGGTCCTATGGCAAGATCTTTTAAAATTCATAATACATGGCTGGATGTGCATTGGCCCCCACCCACAATTTCATACTTAGCATACAAGTGATGTACCTCCCAAGTGCTGGGACTAAAAGTGAGTGCCACCATGCCTGGCCTAAGTTTTTTTGTTTTCTTTTGTTTAAAGACAGGGTCTCATGTACCCCAGAATGGCCTTGAACTCAGGATGTAGCAAATCCTCCTGCTTCCACACTGGCATGTGCTACCACACCTAATTTTACGTGATAGGGATGGTACCTGGGGCTTTGGTTTCCTTCCTGCCTGCTAGGCAAGCACTCTACTAACTGAGCTACTTCCCAGGCTGTTTTTTTTTTTTTGACAATAAATTATTAAAGAGGTGCTCTACTACCAGAGGGGCCATTGAAGTCTGTCTTTCTTCATCCATGATGGTGGTAGTAGCCACTTGCACTGTGTGGTGGTTTGAATGAAAATGTCCCCCATAGGCTCCAAGTATTTGGACATTTTGTCCCCAGATGATGGTGCTGTTTTGTTAGAAGGCGTGGCTATCCTGGAAGAAGCACGTCACTGGGGGTGGGCTTAGAGAGTTCTTAAGCCTTGCCAGATCTCCAGTTGTTCTCATTTCCTGTGCCTGTGTGATGATGTGAGAGCTTAGCTTCTGCTGCTCCTGCTCCAGCCACCTCCAGCTACCATGCCTCCTCTCCAAGACGGACTGTAATTCCCCTGGAACCATAAGCTCAAATAAACTCTTCCTTTTATAAGTTGTTTTGGTCAGTGTTTCTATCACAGCAACAGAAAAGTGACTAATACACACTGGTTTCTAAAGCCACAGTAACTGGATTGTGAAAGCAACAGAACTTGATTTTCTCAAGGTTCCAGGGGCTAGAAATCTGAAATCAGGATGTAAAACCACCCTCCCACCCAAGCCTCCTGGGAGGGTCTTCTCCTGGCTCCAGCTTCTGGTTCCTAGGTCACAGAGTAACTGCTGTGCGGCCTCTGTGTTCAAATTCCCTCTTGTAAGAATATCAGCCATATTTGATTCAGGATATACCCTCAGACAGTGTGACCTCATCACAAAGACCCTATTACTAGATGAGGTTGCACTGGTAAGTTCCTGGTGAGAATAAATTAAAGGGAGCCAGAATTCAACCTAGCACACTACTGTCCATCATGAGGTTGAGTCAGTATTTCATGAGCTGCACATTAGTGACCTGTCATTTCATCTTCAGTAGGTGTGTTACTTCTACAAAGAGAAACTCATCAACTACTTGGTTACCCCAAGGTACATTCTGTGCAAGAAAGACCTGAATAAATGCTTCACAGTTTCCTTATTTATCAGCGCTCTAGATAATTGATTCCCCATTATGCTTCAAAAGTGATTCATTAAGGGGCTGGAGAGATGGCTCAGCGGTTAAGAGCACTGGCTACATTTGCAAAGGGCCAGGGTTCAATTCCTAGCACCCACATGTAACTAACAACTATCTGTAACTCCAGTTTCAGAGGAATTCAATGCCCTCTTCTGACCTCCGTGGGCATTGCATAACATGGGTGTACTTACACACATGCAGGCAATACACTCATCCACATAAAATAAAACTAAGAAATAAAATATTTAAATTTTAAAAAGGTGACCCATTAAAACAAAAATCTTGGGTGGGGGAGATGTCTCAGTGGGTAAGAGTGCTTACTATTCAAGCCTGAGGACCAGAGTTCCATCCTTAGCACCAGTGTAAAGGGCTTGGTGTGACTCTGCAAGCACTTATAACCTTAGCATTGATCTGTATGGATTTCTAGGCCTCACTGGCCAGTCATTCAAGCTGAAATATTTAGCTCCAGGTTCAATGAGTGTATTGGGTACTTTTCTGTTGATGTGATAAAACACTGTGACCAGCTGGGCGTGGTGGTGTATGCCTGTAGTCCCAGCACTCAGGAGGCAGAGGCAGGTGGCTCTCTGTGTGTTCAAGGCCAGCCTGGTCTACATAGTGAGTTCCAGGACAGCTGGGGCTACAGGGAGACCCTGTCTCAAAAAAGACAAAACAAAACAAAAACAAAGCAAAACAAAACAAAAACACCGTGACCAAGGGAACTTATAAAAGGAAGAGTTTATTTAGCTTATGGTTCCAGAGAAATCAGAGTCCATCATGGTGGGGATGCATGTTGGCAAGAGGTGGCAAGTGGGAACAGAAGCTAAGCACTTACATCTTCAAGCAGGCACAGGAAGCAGAGTGGGACTGGAAATCCAGCAAGGTTTAAGAACACTCTATGCCTTCCCCCAGTAATACACTTCCTCCAGCAAGGCCACACCTTCAAAAACCTCCCAAAACAGTGCCATCAGCTGGGGATAAAATGTCTAAATACTTGGGGGAGCTTATGGGGAGCATTCTCATTCAAACCACCACATTTCACTTCCTGGTCCCATGACCATATAAAATGCAAAATGCATCTAGTCCAACCTTAAAAGTCCCCAAAGTCTTTACTAGTTTCATTATTATTCAAAGGTCCAGAGTCCAAAGTATCGTTTGAGACTCAAGGCAATCTCTTAATTGTAAGCCCCTGTAAAATCAAAAACAAATTACACACTTCTAACATACACTGGAACTGAATATACACCCCCATTCCAAAAAGAAGGAATGGGGGCATACTGAAGGAATTACTGGACCAAAAAAAGACTGAAAACCCCCTTCTGGGACTTTAGTTCCAAAGGGTTTAGATGGCTCAGCCCCTCCAGTTTTCCTGTGTGCAACATACATCTCTTTCTTGGGCTGGTACCACATTCTGTATGTAGCGCTCCTTGGCAAATGTCTCACAGCTCTTGCTTCTCCAACAACTTCTTGGGGGTCTCCATTGCCAACCAGGCTTCACCTTCACAATGTCACACAATGGTTAGTCAGGGCCTCCTTTTGCAGGGGTACCTCTGCTGTATGCTGCCTGGACTCAGAGGCTCTCTGAAATTGGAGGGAAAACTGATGTCCCATTCAGTCTTGCATCTTTCATGCCTGTAAAGCTAGTGCCATGTGAACAACACTGCCAAGTTTGGCTGCCAACCTGGGGTGGACTCTGGCTTGCTTCATCATCCACAGTACCAGCAGTTTTTCTATGTTGTGGCTTTCTAGGAGTAGAAAAGCCCTCTGGCATTTTCCTTTCACACCTTAGCTGGGTGTGGTCTTGCCCTGAAGATACTCTTTCCATTGTTTAAGTGCAAATCTCTAGGCCTCTCCTTCATGGCTCTAATCTCCTTATCAAAGGGAATGTCTCACTCACCACAGGTCTTTGATCCAACATTAATCTTTCTAGTGCTCTTTTTCAATCCAAAGTGTACATTCTGCAGTTCTTTCTGTCTCATTTGAATTTTTTCACTATAGATTTGCATAATATCACCATTAATAGCCACACCACCATTTCTAGGTTAGGCTGTCTTGAAATGTCTTCTGCCAAAGAAATTAGTTCATTATTTTTCAACCTAGCCTTAGACAAGCTTTTAGGCTGTGAGCAGACTCCAGAAAGACTGTTTGCCGAAATATCCCAGTTGCTGCTTAAGTCCTTATTTCCCTCTGGAACTATATTGTATTCAGCACCACTTTCTTCCAGACTCTTATTAGAATGGCCCATTAAACTCCGGTTATAGCATTCAATTATTTTTCTAGTCCAAATTTCCAAAGTCTTCCACAGGCTCTGCACATCAAAACCCCACTCCTGGTACCAACTTTGCATTAGTTACTTTTCTGTTGAGATGATAAAACACTGTGACCAAGAGAACTTATACAAGGAAGAACTTGTTTAGCTTATGGTTCCAGAGGAATTAGAGTCCATCATGGAGGGGAGGCATGGTGGCAAGAGGTGGCTGGAGTAGAAGCAGAAGCTCAGCACTCACACCTTCAAGCAGGCCCAAGAAATAGAGAGCAACTGGAAATCCAGCAAGGCTTAAGAGCTCTCTAAGCCCACCCCCAATGACATACTTCCTCCAGAATGGCCACACCTTCGAAAACCTCCCAAAATGACTCCACCAACTAGGGACAAAATGTCCAAATACTTGGAGCTTATGAGGGACATTCTCATTCAAACCACCACTGTAAGAGACACTGTCTCAAGGGAATCAAGTGGAGAGTAATACAGCAGGACATCTAATGTCCTCCTCTGGCTCCCACAATTGCACACATGGGTATCACACACACAAAATAAAAGTATCTTATGAATGCCTGGATTTAAACATATGACGTGTTTCACTCTTTTTGCAGTGTTTATTATCTTGATTTGTGGCCAACCTCCCATCCTCCCACTAATGTGATTCTCCTGTCTCAGCCTCCCTGGTAGCTGAAATTAGAGGCCTATGCTACCAGTCCCAGTTTGCTTGCTATTTTCTTTGTAATTTGTTATAATTCTACTAGCTTCTTGAATTTATTTATTTTCAGATTTTGTTGGCTAAACATTTTTCTCTGAATAAATTTTAACCTAAATTCCCCAGGTTTTCATATGTATGACTGATTTTTAGTTTTGAAATCATCCCATAATGGCTTATTTCAGGTAAGATTAACTCTTTAACCTGAGAGCTATTAAGAAGGCTATTAAATTTCCTAAGCTATATTTCCAGTAATAGGTATATTTATGTTTTTAAAATACACACTTTATTAATAGACATAGTTCATTTCTAAAATGTCATCTCCTTTTCTAACTCTATTGTACTCTACTCAGTGAATGGGTCCTGTATGATTTCAGCTTTGTGGATTTATTAGACTTTTCCTTATGGCCTAATAAACACACAGAAAAAGATTTGAAAGTTGTATACCAGTTGTTAGCAGTGATGAACTCTTCAATAGGTGGTGGAATTAAAGGGTGGCAGCAGTGAGAGGGCTTTTACTCTGTATGCTTCTCTCCCTCCCTCCTTTCCTCTTCAGTGCTGGGGATGGAACTGAATCTTTGTACATGCTAGGCTAGTGCTCTGCCACTGAACCACACCCCTAGCCCAAGTTTGTTTTCCAACAGTAGTTTAGAAGACCTGGCAGTGTGAGCCTTGGGGTATAGCAGCTGACAAAACCCTGACCCTGAGAGCATCTTTGTGTGATACCCTTGACTGAAGTAACCATAGACTGGTGACTTGACATTGGCACTCTCATTGGTGGACATTTCCAAAGAACACACCATCAAGGCTTTGGGGGAGACACAGAAACATCAAGTTTGATTTCCAGAGTCTCACAGTGTGGTTGGACACACACACACACACACACACACACACACACACACACACACACACACGACAAAGACAAGCAATTGAAGTAATGAGCCATCTGAGGGAGCTATTTCCTGCACCTAAGGCCTAAGGATGCCTCCAGAGCAAGTTCAGGTCTGATCTAGAAGAGCAGACAGCTGGCCAATCAGAGAGAGGTGGGAAGTAGAGTTGCCAGTTTTACTGAATAAAACCAGAGCAGGAAGTCAGGCTCAGTATTGCTGTGATTGAAGACACCTGGTACCAACCTCTGCTCCTCCACCCCCTTGAACAAACATACGTATCCACAAGTGGACACACAACCCCCGCCCAACACCCAGTTAAATGTGAATTTCAGGTAACATTTTAATTTTTAAATTATTTTTATTTTATATGTATGAATGTATTGCCTGTATGTGTATAAGTGCACTTGTGTCGTGCAATGCCCACAGAAGTCGGAAGGCTGTGAATTTCCCTGGAATTGGAGTTACAGCTGGTTGTTAGCTGCCTTGTGGGTGCTGGGAATCACCCAGGTCCTCTGCAAGAACAGCCAGGGCTCTTAACTGCTTGAGCCATCTCTCCAACCCTCAGATAAAAATTTTAACTGTTTTTAAGAGACCTTTGAAGCCGGGCATGGTGGCACACGCCTGTAGTCCCAGCGCTTGGGAGGCAGAGGCAGGCAGATCTCTGTGAGTTCAAGGCCAGCCTGGTCTACATAGTGAGTTCCAGGACAGCTGGGGCTACAGGGAGACCCTGTCATAAATAAATAAATAAATAAATAAATAAATAAATAAATAAATAAATAAATTGGACTGGTGTATTTTAGTATGTGTGTCTGTGTTTGTGTGTGTATGTGTCCCCGAGGCTATGTATGTGTATACAGGTGCCCATGGTGGCCAAAAGAGAGCATCTGATCCTTTGGAACTGGAGTTACAGGAAGTTGTGAGCTGCCTGGTATGGGTACTGGAAACCAAACTCAGGTCCTCTGCAAGAGCAGCAAGTGCTCTTAACTACTGAGCCATTTCTCCAGACTCCTCAGACCAATTTTTAGTATTAGTATATTCTGTACAATACTTGGGCTATAATTTGTGTTTAGAAAAATTAGTTGCCCCCCTATGGCCTTAGGACCAATGAATTTGGGAAGGGAAGAGGAAGAGGAAGAGGGGGTTGGCACAAGGTGATGGGTTGTTTTGGAAATGTTTAGGAAACAGAATGGGTCAGTGGGTCAGGCCATTGGGACTGTTGGATCCCAGGCTGTAGGATTTCAGGGTTTAGGTCGTAGGAAAATGGTTTGGACCACCATATGACTGATATGATATAGAAACAGGTGGCCGTACAATTGAAGCCATGAGGGTGAAGGTTAGGGATTCTTTCCTTTTCAAGAAGGTAAGACATGTTTGTCTAATCCCATTTAGAAACTACAGGTAAAGGAGGAGCGCTTCCAGCTTGACTTCTGGACCACGCACAGCGTGGAAAGGCTGGCAGGGGGCGCTCTTCCTCCGCGGGCCGGGCGGCAGAGTGGCCCAGGCCCCGCGCGGAGCCCCAACTGCAAGTTTTCTGCTTCCTGGCCGCCTAGCAGACGGCCTTCCTGGGTTAGGTTCAGTGGAGCTCGTGGAAGCCGGGGTCGGGGGAGCTGAGAACCCGGTGGCACATGGGCGGGCGCACTGGTTGCGTGAGAGGGTTCCGGGTCATCTGGAGGTTGCCCTCCAAGGTCTGTGGCTCAGTCTTCCTGTACAGCTTCCCTGCTAGTGGCTGGTTCCCGGACCTATGGGGGAACCAGGTGAGACGGGAACGTAGGAAGCGATCCCTCTCCCTAACTTCGACTCCAGAGCTCGAACAGAACTCGTTAATGGAATAGGCGGGGTGGAGGGCTCCTGGAAGGTGGTAAAGACCCCTGGCTTTTAAAGGATTCTTCCCTTATTAGGCCCGGGAAGCATGTGGGACAAGACAGGAGTGCACTTGCCACGGGAATGCCTTAGCTGTGATTCCCAGTGGTAATCATGAACCTCTGGTTTCTCCCTACTTTGGTTGCTTTGCCTGCCCACCCACCCTGCCAAGGATCCTTTGTGTCATTCAGCAGGTTTAACTCCAACAGCCCCTCCACCTCCTGACACGTACTTTTGAGGGCTACATCCCTAGCATCTAGATTAAACACAAAAGCAGGTGCTCAATGAATCTATGAAACCTCGATGACAACTGCCTTATCTCAAACCCTGACTAGGATGGTTAACCCCACCATCCTAGTTCATCTATTCATTTTTCCAGCCCCCCTGGTCATGAGCTAGGTGCTGTAGACAGAGTAGACATGCCCTGAACTGCTTGAGAGCTCAGCTGCAGGGGAATCAAAATATGTGCTAAGGAAAATCATGACCTCAAACAATCTTTAACAGGCCGGTAACTGTCACTGATGGTCAGGTCCAAGAGGAATTATCGGGGCATGTGCTCCATGCAGAAGAGCTGGGCAAGACCCTGCTGGCACCTTTTTATGTGGCTCAAATTGAGTGATTTCTCCAGGATTCTGAGTGCCCAGTTGACTTCGGATTTCAAAGGAGGTTTTGGAGGTTTGTTGGGGAACCCTGCTGTTAAGCTCGGCTCCTTTCTCAGCAGGGGCTTCCTACCTGACTTACCTGGAAAGTGCCTCCAAGCACAGATGCCTGACCTTATTCAGAACACAACCTTTGGCATAGTTACCTGCAATAAAAACTGTCCCCAGGTTTTTTCTATATAATTAGGCATTGCCCTATAGCCAGATGATAGGATCCCGCTACCACACGCAAATAAAGCATACTATGAGCACTTATCAGCTGAAGCTTTGGCTGCTGCCTCTACACTATATTTTCCCTGACCCCCACTGAACAAACAGCTGTATCACTGAATCTGCCTCCCCGAACTGAATAAACAGCTGTATCACTGAATCTGCCTCCCCGAACTGAATAAACAGCTGTATCACGGAATCTGCCTCCCTGGAAGGGCTTTCTTCAGTCAGTGCTCACTGGCCGTCCTGACGCTTCTGCTCCCTTTGTTCTCGTGGATGTGTGGCCAACGACCCACGAGGGGAGGGAGAGACCCCACAGGAGGTTCCTGCCTTATTAACTTTGTTGACCAGGGAGGTGCTAGGAAGGAATGGTTTAGGCCAACAAATTTTTCTCAATTTGGTGCTTTGCTGTAAGCCAAATTTGCAGTCTGAGTCCTACTGTGGCTTCAAGTGAACCTCAAAGGATGCTGAGATTTTGTTCAGCTTGATTGGCTCAACCAGACATTTGGCCATAGTTGGCTCTCTAAGCACTCAGCAAAATTTGTGCAAGCCAGGCCCTTACATCATAATCAAAACAAAGCACCCCCATCCCTACCCTGCAGACATTTGGGTTTTTGAGGTGGGAGGGAACTAACCAAGGACTCATCAATGCTAGGCAAGAGCTGTACCACTGAGCTTTAGCCCCAGCACTCCCCTGCCAGTTACTTTTTAAAACTTTAAAAAATTTTATTTTCATGTGTATGCATGTGCTGCCTGCATGTAGGTAAGTGTACCCATGTTGTGCAATGCCCCCAGAGGACAGAAGAGGCTGTTGGATACCCTAGGACTGGAGTTATGGACAGTTGTTAGCTGCCATGTGGGTGGCTGGGATTTGAACCCCAGTCTTCTGCAAGAACAACCAGTGTTCTTAGCTGCTGAACCAGCCATCTCTCCAGCCCTGCCAGTTAAACTCTTAAAATTGTGTATGGAACCTGCAGGCCTCTACTCTGTAGCTGTTAGGCTTTTAGCTGAAAGAAAGATGGGCAAAGGACAAGCCTCAAACTTCCCTCCTCCACCCCAAAGTCTGAATACTTCAGCCCTCACTTCCCAGACTTCTATGTCTAGAGCACCTGAACACCACCAAACATCTTAACTTAGGTCCTGAACACTGCTTAGGAATTTCTTACTCAGCGCCTCCCTCCCCAAACCTTCCTGAAAAGTACTGTCTTCAGTACTTTTTACTTCAGTCACTTTAGAAGTCCCTTTCTTAGGTATTCTTCCTTTTAAAATCTTCACTTTCCCTACAAATTGGGATAGGCCAACAACTCAGAAAGTTGCTTGCATAGCTCAGAACAAAGATAAAGCTAAACTTCAGGTGCTAGGCATGGTGGTGCATGCCACTTGGGAGGCAGTCACAGGCAGATCTCTTAAGTTTGAGGCCAGCCTGGTCTACATAAGTTCTAGGCTAGCTGGGGCTACACAGTGAAACCCTATTCTCAGAAACAACCAAAACCCAAACAAAAGCAAACCTAAACTTGCAGGTAAGCAACGTATATGGTAACTTAGCTTTATGAAGATCTGAATTTTGGATTTCACCCCCCAAACCCATAGCTACAGAGGGAACAGAAGGAATGCAAAAATAAAAATAGCATGTCTCCATTAAGGCTTGGACTCTAGGCGCTCTTTTTACATTTCAATTCCTCAAACCTATGAGGCAAAGAAGTAGCACTAGCCCACCAAGGCACAAAGGCTGTCATCACAGCCACATTTATGAAGTATGGAAACAGCAAGGTAAACCTCAAATTCAGGCCTGACACCAGTTTTTGGCACTTTCCTTTAAACACTGTCTCAAGATTATGTGGAAAAGAAGCCACATACCTATATGTAAAATTTTGGGACTCATTCTTCTAAACCTTGAAGATATTTTATCACTCAGCAAACTGGCTGTATGTTTCATGCACTTAGTATATAACTGTCAATACTCTCCATGTAGTTACAACTAGACAGATCTTCAGTCTCTCAAAAGATGGGATTTAAGAGTCTTAGAATAGCAGCCACTGACTAAAATTATTTTTGTTTTCCTTACATCAGAATAAACTTAAATGGATAATCCTGATTACAACTGAGGAACAGAGGGATATTTTATCTAGAGAAAAACACAAGACCAGGTTTATTTCATACAATGTTATTCACACATTTTTCATTTCCTAATTTATACATAATATACAAAGAAGTGAAGATAACATTTCATATGAACCAATAAGAGCCAGGACTTAGACAAACTGGTCCAGAAACAATCCATATCAAAAGGAGACGCTCAAGAGTAAAGCCTAAGTGGTCTCTGCCCAATCAAATTATTTTTGATTTTGCTAAAATTCCATGCCAACATACTAAAAGGTGGAAATGGGGTGGGCAGCAAAAATGGCAGATCATAAAATTTCTACATGAACAGGTATTTTTCTAGAATATGCCTAAAAGTATGAGGATTAGGTGTCGGCACTGGAAAGCTTGGGAACATCAGGACTGCTAGAGGAGGATTCGGTTTCCAAGTAACTTTCTCTAGGACTTCTTTTCTAAAAGTGCAGTGACAGCTGCCTATGCCAACCAAAGGTGCGGATGAAGGCAAACAAAGATTAGCTGTTGTTTTACAATAAAAGCCATTACCAATCTCCAACAAGGACAGCTTTGATCCTGAAACCATGGGCTGATACTGGGAAGTAAAGTTCAACCTGGGGCCAAGACACACTGAGGCTGGCCAAGTGAAGTGGGCAAAGGTAGAGAAGAGAGTCGCATTATGTGAGGGAAAATACTGATACCGTGACAGGGACATGCGGATGAACCAGTGTGACTCTGAGAAGAACGGTGACAAGTGACTGGATATAATGGTCTCACCAAGGAATGTTGGGTTAGAAAGCTAGAGTGACTCAATATTAACATGAAAACTATTCCTGGCACCCCAAACTTCATGCCATTATTTTAAGGTTCATGATGTGAATAACTAAATGATAAAATCTTTATACTCAATATTGTGCTCAGAAGATTGCTTTTCTTCTGCAAACTTCTAGTAAAAAATCCCTTCCATATTTATCTGACAGAAATAGCATGTTCATTTTAGTTTTCAGCACTAAACATAAGTAGGTCAACATAAATGTTTATACAAAATACTGACGTCAACAAAATACAAAGCACTTTCTTTATCTTTCAGAAACTGAATATACAAAGCAATTTTTTTCCAAAATATTTTCATAGGCAAAGGATTAAAAACGATTTTAATTATACACATATGGTCACAATTTTGCCTTAAAAAGATTGTTGGGAAATGTACATAAGGCCGCTTGTAAATGTACATCATGTTACTGTTATAATGTCTTATGTCCAGAGAAAAAAAAATGTTATCATACAGATTTGCTCTTACTTGGGAGTAGGCTATTCAAAAATACAGTACTCTTCTGTACAAAAAAAAGTCACATCACATTTAAAGATGGAAAAAGCATTGGCCTCCATGGTAACCAAATCTCAGTCCAATACTTTCTATTATGCACAATACCCTGACTTCAATTGAAAGTGATCCAAATCCTAGCATGTCCATATTATTAACAGAGTCAGCAACTATGTTATAAAACAAAATGTTTTCCACAATAATAAAAGGAAAGCTGGTTCATACTTCTGAAACCATATAAAGATAAAAAATTTTTAAAAAACCACTCTCAATTTGGAGAAATAAATTTACATTATACAACACTATATTGCCAGGTTCAAGAGGGCAGGGACGTAAATGTACACTAAAATGCAAATGTTTCCCAAAGAGATAAAACAAATTCCATTTACAGCATGAAGGTTTACAAATGTACACCTGTACAACCAAGGAGAGTGTCACTACTAAATTAGCAAGGCTTTTGTAATAAACACTGAAACAAGATCTGCTTTCAAAGTGTAAACTTACAACTACTACTACACACACAATGCATATATTTATAGGAAGCAAAAAAAGCTATCTGAATATGTATGTAATCATGCTTAAATGTTGAGCTATCAAAATCACTTCTCAGTGGCCTCTCTTCACCTCTATCTGGTTCCTACTTTACGTATCTATTAAGAAAAAGCAAAATAAAGCTCAACACTTCCTTAACATGTCTTTATAACCCTCTAAGAATAAAACACAAATCTTTACTTTCTCATTGCAAACCAAATCGAAAAGTTAGTATAAAATTTAACTTTTCATTTAGTGCACATAACTGGATGGAAATATCACCATGATTTGTTTTTCTAACTCATTACAGTAACATAGGTAAATATTTACAATTCTTCTGTACATTGCCAGAGACATTACAGGGCAGTAATTTATTAAAACCACATCCACCGTAAATAGCTTTTATCTCAAATCATTTTATTCTTGTCTTTCTTGTTGAGTTTTTCTTTGCATGATAGTTTGTGAATTACCAAAATACAACTTAACTTTCTTTTAAAAATATTAATAATATTTATGCAGTTGATTGTTAATCTGTTATAAAAGGCTTCACGCAAAGGAAAAAAAATAAGGACTATAATTCTATATACATCTCTATAAACCTGTTGTGCTATGGGGTTGTAGACCTACCAGACTGCAAGCCAGTTTAGTAAAAGAATACTGTATTTTTTTCCTTTAAAAACTATTTTTGTGACTTTACAAGGTAAAAATTTACAAAATATGTGACAGTTTCTCTTTTTTGTTTTGTTTTTGGGGGGATACAGTTACATCATATACAGGCATTCTGTGCTTTGCCAGCAATTCAATCTGATAGGTCTCCACTCAGGGCTGAATATAATTTATAATTCACCACCCCACCCCCTAAATATACACAAGAACCTTAAAAATTTACAAATGGATGAAGAAAGTCAATAAATAGTTTTGCTTTAAAAAAAAAAATCAAAGATTCATAGTTGAGTTGTGTTTTGATAATTCACAAAGAGAATCCATTCTTTCAACATGGTTAAATCATCTTCCTTCTCCTTTTCCTTTATAGCATTCCATTTGGTGGTCCTCCAATAGGCCCTAGATCTGGGCTATTTTTCAAATAATATTTTTCCAACTTGGCCAGTATATGTTTCCCATATGTATATTTGCGCAGAGTAGTAATGTGGGGTCGAATCTGGGGGAAAAAAAAAAAATCTCCTTAGGAAATCTTAAGTTATTACAATGTTTCTAATTTCTTTAAAATTTTCATTACATTTTTATTTTTTGTATGTAGGTGTGCACATGCCACGGCAAGTGTGTACTGACCAGGACAACTTTCCAGAGTCAGCTCTCTTCTTCTACCAAGTGGATCCTGGGGATTGATGGCAGGGACTTTTACTTGGGAGCCTTGTCACCACCCTACTGAATTCTTAAGTATCTCCCTCCAATCTGAGTAACTTAGAGAACTATCACTGCTCAAATTTTTAAATCTAAAGGTTACTTTTACTTTGTATAAAGGCAATTCTGATCTACAAAATGCTCAAAAAGGTTTTTATTTGCTCTCAAAAATTTTCAATGACTACTACAATGTGACATGCAGAAAGAGAAACTCCTAGGGAACTATTACTGTCTTCAATTCAACATCCAGGAAACCCATCCTGCCAAAATAATCATGCAAAGACTCTTAAAGCATTACTTAAATAGTAAACCAGGAACTATTAAAATACCATACACAATGTTGGCACAATAAATACTATAGATGGGCTGCACAAGATTGAACTCTAGCAGAATCAAAAAGGTACAAAGTTGGGGGCTAGAGAGAAGGCTCAGGATTAAAAGCACTGGTTGCTCTTCCAGAGGACCCTAGTTTGTTTCCTAGCACCTACATGGTAGCTAACAATTGTTTGAAACTTCAGATCCAGAGGACTCAATGCCCTCTTCTGGTCTCCATGGGCACTGCATACACACGCAGGCAAAACATACACATAAAATATAAATCTTAAGGCAGAAAATTTAGTACATAAATTTAAAAAATAAGCATTGTGGCTGGACATGGTGGCACACACCTTGTAGACCAGCCTGGTCTACATAGTGAGTTCCAGGCCAGCTAGGGCTACAGGGAGACCCTGTCTCGAAAAGACAAAGACAGAGAGAGAGAAGAAAAGAAAAAAAAAAAAAAAAAAAAAAAAAAAAAAAAAAGCATTGCAATTAAGAGTTACTAGTTATTATGCACTGGCAATGACCCTGCCAAAGATTAATGACAGGAAGGGACCCTGAGATTACATTCTCTTGATAAAAAGAGCAGTCCAACTTTGTCCAATATTTACTAAAGGAATTAATCCAGAGTGAGTACTAAAATGTCTTTTAGGTCGCCCCCCCCCTCTTTGGTGGTGGGGGGAGGTGCACAGAATCTTACTAAGTTGCTCAGGCTACCATCAAACTTATAACCCTCTCACTTTAGCCTCCTGAGTAGGGATACAGGTATGTGCCATCAAGCCCAGCTTTAGAGTTCTTTTTACTATCAAGCCTTCCTACGGCAGCACATGATTTCTTTTCTAAAACATTACGTGTGTGTGTGTGTGTATGTGTGTGTAGTAGGGGGATGCCATGATGCACATGTGGAACAAAGAAAATTTCTGGGACTCAATTTTCTCCTTCCACCACATGGGTCCCAGAGATTGAACTACACAGGCTTCATAGCAAATACTTTTACCTGCTGAACCATCTTGTCAGCCGAATTAATGATTTCTTAAAGAATTATTAGACTCAAGAAAGCAGCTTGAAAGAAAAGTATTAGGGACTACTACAACCTAGAAAAATGAAAATCAAAATAAAAAATTTTAGAGGGAAAATATACTACCACTATAATAATTGTTCAACCTATGAACAAGTCAAATATAACTAAACAAGTTGAGGGAAGGAAGGTTAATACTAAACCTAAGCAAACAGATGAGAAATGAAATGTGATTTTATGGGGATTTACCCTAAGAATTTAGTGAAAGGATATCTGTTCAAAGTTATCCATGGGTTCTAACACATGTGGAGAAATGAATACCTAAGAAAGTTCAATGGGTGACCCAAAGCCACACAAATGGGGCTATTCAAGTACTATGCACCACATTACCTTGTGCATGATTATCTTTCTCTGAGCAGGTTCAGCCATATCAATCATCTTCTGAACCACATAATTGGCATACTGATCCTTCATCATGGTGTATAAGGCACTGTGAGGACCATCATTCTGACAGCAAACCTCATCAATCAGTAGAGCTCTCTCAGCACGGGAGGCGTGAGTAACACACTTTTCTACGACATTGCTAAAAATTAAAGCACATACATAGCAATGGAATTTTTTTTGATTAGCCAAATATCCTCGACTTTTCCATTTACTTCAATGTACTAGAATATAGGAGTTAAGATAAATTCTCTTGCTTTGTAATTACTCTAAAAACAGAAATTTGTATCATAACCCACAACTTGACATGCATGCATTTAATTATGGGTCTATTAAAATATTCTACATGCATTACATAGGAGTTGAAAGAACTGACTTCCAGAATTAGGAAATATTGTAATACCTGGCAAACTTGTGTTGACTCAGGGCTAAGACCTTTCCTCTGATTTCAGAAACAATTTTGCTCTTGTCTTCAGGTCGGCCATGTTCCAGTACATGCTGAATAACATAATTGCCATACTGATCCTACAAAAGATATTTAGAAATTACTTTCCCTCAGTCATTCCTTACGAATATTCTATAGGATGTGAATCATTTGTCTAAAACTCCAGCAGTATTAAGAGAATACAATAAATTTTGTCTTTTCATTTTTATAGTTTAACAAATTACATATCTTAAAAAAAAGTCAGTTTAAAATGGACAAACATTGGGAATTCTAGGGAACTTATACCTGTACCAACTGCTCTGTGTGTTGGTGAAGTTCTTCTAAGATAGGTAAGGTCTGTTCTGCAGTGCAATGCTCTAGGATACGCTGAATTACTCTGCAGCCATAAGGATGGGTTGAAAGTACAAACACCTTAAAATAAATAGAAGGATTAAAATGTGCATTTTCTATTATTTTGAGCTGTTTTATGAGGCTAACGGGTATATGATGACACAATGACTTAAACTTGGGAGTGGTGAATTCATAGTTCTCTCCTTGCACCATGAGGGAACTAGGGAATCAAACTGAGGTTGCCAGGTATGAGGACAATTACCTGCTGAGCCATCTTGCTGACGCTAAGACAATTTTGATCAAAAGAAACCTACTGAGATGAAGAATGTAGTGTAGATCAATGGTAGAGCGCCTGCCTAGTTACTGTAAGACCCTGGATTCAGTCCTCAGAACAATAACAACAACAAAAACTCAAAACAACACAATAAAAAGAATATAGCCTTAAGACTGATGATTTATGACAACTGGAAATGAATGGATAGCAGGGAGAAAGGGTAGCTTAGCAATGTAACCAGGGGCGACTAAATACTTTGTGCATAATTACTAATTGCTAGTTACTTTGACTTTTTAATATACTTTCATGCCCCACCCCTTAGGAATTTTGGCAAACATTGTGGTTTGCAATTACTTCTTTAAAAGTGTGTGATGAGGGCTGGGGAGATGGCTCACTGGTTAAGAGCACTGGCTGCTCTTACAGAAGGCCCAGGTTCGATTCCCAGCACCCACATGGCAGCCAACAACCATCAACAACTCCAGTTCCACGGGAATCTGACATCCTCTTCTGACCTCGGGCATTGCATGACACAGGTGCACTTACATACATGCAGGCAATATAATCATACACATAAAATAAAAATAATATTTAAAAATGTGTGAATTCTTTCTGCATTTTTCAGCTTAAAAAACTGAAGCTAGCCAATGACGTTATGAAAGAATCAAGACATTTTAATGCATTCATTTTCTATTGTTTTGTTTTTTGAGACAGGGTCTCATATATCCCAGGCTGGTCCTCAAACTTGATCCATAGTTGCGAATGAATTTGAATTGCTGATCCTCTTTCCTCCATCTCCTGAGTGCAGGGATTACAGGTGGACATTACCACACCCAGCTCACATTTACTATCTTATCTATTTTTAGCGACATCCTAGGTTTGATATAATTTTGTACTTAAAAAAAAAGATTAATTTTCAAATTATAAAATGCTCTGTTAAAAAAATTACATGTGGGTGCTGAAGAGATGGCTCAGCAGTTAAGAGCACTGGCTGCTCTTGCAGAGGACCCAGGTTTAGGTCCCAGTACTCACATGGCAGTTAACAACTGTCCATAACTCCAGATCCAAGGGATCTGATGCCCTCTTCTGACCTCCATGGGCACTGGAACATAGGTGCACTTACATACAAAAAATAAATATTTAAAAAAATAAAAAAAATTAGATGCCAAAAATCAATCTTACTTGTCCTTTGAAAGCATCAATGATGAATTGCAGAGACTGTGGCTGAACACATTCAATACATTTCTGTACGACATGGTTTCCATTCTGATCTTTAACACATTTGAGTACATGACCATCTAGCTCCTTTACCATTTCACTCTGCAAAGAAGTCATTTAAATAATTATTTCACAAAATAACCCTATCAAAAATAGAGATAGCACGAAGTACTCTCAGAAATATTTTTTGTTATATGAAAGTCTAGAAACCATTCAAGATACAAATTACTAATACAGTATGTACTGACAGTAATGCTGACAAAACACACTGACACATAACCTCATGAGGCTGAACATGCTGTATTTAAATTACTATTTTCACTGTGTGCATGTCTTGTTTATCTAATACATGTTTTTCAGACTTTTATATTTGTGACCTATTTGACATCTCTACCCCTTTATTCCTAAGGGATCATTTTAAATGTCGTCATGAGTTTATCAAAGTGCACAGAGTAAGAAATGGGACTCTTAAACTACATGCTTCTCATCTATCATCAATAATGCTCACCATTAATTACTGATGGGCACCTTTCTTCCTTTTTAATGCTTATATAGTAAAACTTCATATAATGTGTTTTATTAATATAAGTTGTCTTTTAGAATAAAAATAGTACTATGAAAAAATGAGGATGTACACACCTGATCTAAAGCTAAAGTATCTTTAAAATTCCCTTCGCCCATAATTATAGAGGAATCCTAGAAAGCCATCCTACAACATAGAAATTTATGTCTAAATTACAATAGACTAAGTCATAAAATATAACAAGCTTAAGAATCCAAATAAATACATACCACTATACATTAGCTAGTTTTCACCAAGACTTAGCACCAACACTTTTATATTTTCAAATATCAAAGGCATAGCTAAAATGACTCTTCCTAAACTTATTACTATGAACTTTTAAAAAATTTCACTTATAATTTCACTGTAATATGTAATACATTAGAATGTAATAATTTCATATTAAAAGTCTACTTAATATCACATAAGAACCTACTAACTAGTGTTGCAACATAGTATATAAAAAATCTGGCAAAACAGTATATACCTTAATCTCAATACTATTATCCATTTCAAAGATTATTTTCCTAACTTAAAAGTCCAATGGATATATACCTGGAATTGTACTGATCCTAAAATATATAGACTTTCCACTTAGGACATTTCTCATTTATGTGTTCTCTTTTCTCTCAAAGAAGCAAATTTTTATTTTTACAAAAACTAAGTTTATCCGTGTGTATGCAGGAGTCACAGGAGCTACCTTGTGTGGGTGCTGAAAACCAAACTTGGGTACTCTGCAAGAGCAGCAGTTACTCAGAACTGTTGAGCCATCTCAACAGCCCCAAAGAAGTAAATCTTAAGAGGATTATTAGGTTTCGTCACTGGTTAGACTTGTATGTAATTACTGGCATGTTAAGAATACTGGCAAAATGGATAGAGCTAGAGAGTGTAACATATTAAGCGAGGTCACCCAATCTCAGAAAGTTAAAAAAAAAAAACCCTCATGTTTTCTCTTGTATGTGGTTCCTAGCCTATAATGCATACATGTATATATGTTAACAAATGTTATGTGTGGATATACAACAGTATTTAGAATTGAGAACAGAAAGGGATAATTTGCAAAGAAAAGCAACAGAGTTTAGCTGGGTGTGGTGGTGCACCCTTTTAGTCTCAGTACTCAGGAGGCAGAAACAGGCAGATATCTTTGAGTCCAAGGCCAGCCTGGTCTACATAGTTTCAGGCCAGCAGGGACTACAGGGAGACCCTGTCTCAAAAAGACCGAAAAGTTGGTTTAAAATTCTTAAATTATAAATATGAGAACCCAAATAAACATTGAGAATAGTAAAGTGAATCCTGAAATTGTAAATTAAAAAGTGGGCAATGGCAAAAACATATCATTTGGCAAGCCACTTGCCACATGAGGCACTCAAGAACCTCGAGGAGCTGAAGACATAGACATAAACAGACAGATCAAAAGATCATGAACTTCCAATTAGTAATGTGTTTCAGACAGATTTTTAAAAAGACTTGTCTATTTTCAGAAATCTTTAAGTCATTTCAAAATTATGTCAATATAAAAAAGTAGTAATTTAAAAAACTGAAACATGACAAAACTTTATCTTAACTTACAATTACCTGCTGATCAGAAGAAATAGACTCCAATGCTTTCTGAATGACACGGCAGCCATACATCTGCAAGGCTAAAGGTAGGACGTGACCACGAATGCGAGTAGCTAGAGCTAACTTTTGATCCAAACTCCCAAACTGTAAGGAAAAGAAAGAAATATCACTAAGAAATGACCATAATAATGTTTCGTTAAATTAAGATACCATAGTAACTATGTAAGTAACTAGTAACTATGGACAGAGGAGACACTAGACTAAAATCTAAGACTCAGAGATGCTTTTGGAAATTATTTTGGGGAAATATTAAGTCATACTAAAATTTACTTGTTTACCATCATACTTAAACTTCTTTGTTTTTTTTTTTGAGACAGGGCCTCCTTATAGGCTCTGTTGGCCTGGAACTTGCTATACAGTGCAAGTTGTCCTCAATCTCCTAGACAATCACCTGCCTCTTGCCTCTGCCTTCTGAGTGCTGGGATTAAGGGAATGCACCACTACACTGGCTCATATAATTCTTTACATCCCCTTTGCCCAAGACAGGACCTCACTATGTAGCACTAGCTGACCTGGAACTTACTATGTACACCGGGCTGGCTTTGAACTCACAAAGACCTGTCTGCCTCTGCTTCTGGAGTGCTGGGATAAGACATGTGCCACTATGCCCACTTTACATTAAAAAAAAATTTATTGCCTGAATGCATGTAAGTGCACCTGTGTTGTGCAATACCCACAGAGTTCAGAAGAGGGCATCAGATCCCCTGGAAGTGGGGTTACAGAGGATTGCTAGCTGCCATGAGTGCTGGGAATTGAAACTGGGTTCTCTGCAAGAGCAGCCAATACTCTTAACCACTGAGCCATCTCTCCAGCCCCTACCTTTACATTTTTTATTTTACAATTTGGGGTACTGATGACTGAACCCAAGGCAAGCACTCATCACTGAAGTGTACTCCCAGCCCACTAAATCTTTTATTAAATCTTGAGGCAGGGTCCCCTAAAGTTGCTCAGGGTACTGTGAACTTGCAATCCTCCTGCTTCAATCTTCAGAGCAGCTGGGATTCGAGGTATGTGCCTTTTATGCCTGGCCCTTAGCCACCTTTGAATCATCTTCATTTCTTACACCACCCCCTCTTTAACTGGTGAACTTTCTTTTTTTTTTTTTGTCTTTTTGAAACAGGGTTACCCTGTAGCCCTAGGTGGTAAGGAACTTACCGTGATCTCACAGAGATCTGCCTGTCTCTGCCTCTCAAGTACTTGGATTAAAGGTGTGCGCCACCATGCTTGGCTAACTGGTGAACTTTTGAACCATACACACTTGAAACTCTTTTAGGTCAACGTCTAACAAATGTTTCACTAAGTAAGCATGAGCAAACCTAAGACCACAGTAGTATCTATTAACAGGTTCGCCTGAGACTCCCAATGAATGCTTTGTATTTCAAAATATTAATTAGGATTAATAGCAAGCTTTATATTTAAAGTAGGCTGAGAACTGTAGTTTTAAAAACTGATAGAATATATATAGACATATATACACATACAAAGAAATTGGTCTTTTAAACGTTTTTTAAACAGGACCTTACTATGCAACCCAGGTAGGCCTTTCACTCAAGATCTTCTTACCTCAGATCCCTGCACACTGGTACTAGGATTAAAGGTTTGTGCTGCAATGTGTAGCCATGAACCATTTTTAAGTGTATAATTAAGTGGTATTAATTATACTCCCACTGTTGTGAAACCATCACTACTATCTGTTACTACATGTTTGGTTTTTTTTTTCTTAATAGACAAACAGAAATGCTCAACAATAATTTTCCATATTCTTCTACTTCTCTACTTTGCCCTTTTTTATAAAAAAGATATTTGCCTAGATGTGTGTGTGTGTGTGTGTGTGCGTGTGAGCCAGAAGGAATCAGATCCCCTGCAGCTGGTTACATGGGTACTGGGACCCAAATTCAGATTTTCGGGCAAGAGCAAGCACTCTAATTCTCCAGCCCCTCTTATCCCTTTCTGAGACAGTGTCTGTCACTGAACCTGCTGGAGGTTGCTGATTCAGTTAGACTGGCTCGCCAGGAGCTCCAGGGATCCTCCTGTCTCCAATTCCAAAATGCTGGGATTACAGATACACACTGCCCAGCAGACTAGTTATATAGGTGCAAGTGATGCAAACTCAGGTCTCCACGCTTACAGAGCAAGCACATTACTGAATGAGCCATTTCCCTAGTCCTGAGGATTTTCAAATATTCTATCCCAGTTTTATATGCATTTTATGTAAAAATGACTGCTGCCCAACTTCAGAGTTCTATCTTAAAACTGGATGATCATAGAAACATTAATGCAGCCGGGTGTGGTAGCACGCACCTTTAATCCCAGCACTTGGGAGGCAGAAGCCGATGGATCTCTGAATTCAAGGCCAGCCTGGTCTGCATAGTCAGTTCCCAACCAGCTAGGGCTATAGGGAGACCCTGTCTCAACAAACGAACAAAAACCACACTCACCTCAAAAAACTTCTGTATAACATAATTTCCAAAAACATCCGTCATTAATTGATACGCTGCCTGTAGAATTTCATTAAATACCATCTGTCGCTCAGCTGGAGTAGCTCTTTCTAGTTTTTGCTGTATGAATCTATGTGGCAAAAAAAATTAAGTATCACATGACAATAAGCTAAAACAACCTTGGTAAAAATCATATTTTCCTCTCTTTTCTCCTCCAACAATCTATTTTTCCTCTCTTTTTAAAATTGGTCTTATGATATAACCCTAGGCTATCCTCAGGTATGTGCCACTACAGCCAAAAAAATTTCATTTTTTTCTCTTTTCCTTTAGCTTTAATATACATATGTAAAATTGCATATATTTAATATTATGTATTATATATACTTATGTGTATGAGTGTCTGCTTGAATGTGTGTGTACCATATGCATGCCTGGTGCCTTCAGAGGCCAGAAGAGGGCATCAGATCTCCTAGAACTGGAGTTACAAAAAGTTGTGTGAGCCCCAATCTGGATGCTGAGACTCAAACTCAAGGTTTCTATAAGATTAGCAAATGCTCTTAACCATTGAGCCATCTCTCCAGTCCCTCCCTTTTGTTTTTTGTTTTTTAAAGACAGTCTTAACCAAGTAGCCTAGACTGATCTCAAACCCATAATTCTTCTGCCTATCCTCCCAAGTGCTAGAGTTACAGATGTGTGACACTATGTCCAGAAAAATTAATTATACTTCTTCTTTCACATATATATGTACGAATACAATTAGCTTCAGAAATACTATTAATATAGTTTATATGTGGAAAGCCAATTTGCAACAAAAAAGACAAAAGTTACAAAGCATTTCCTTATTAACATATTAAAATAACTGCTAGGTGACAGAAATCACGTACATAAAAATGTTTAATCTCTTTTTGGTTGGTTTTGTTATAATCAGATTAAAACTTTATTGGTTATTCATTTATTTTCCAACATGTTTACTAAATACTCTTAATATAAAAGAAACCTTTATAAATAAAATTCATAAAACATAAAGGTCATTGTAGGTGATACAAGGTTCACTTCCTACTCTTAAGAACTTTTAGCTAGGAGGGTAAAATTTATACACAGCTACTTAACCTAAAACTACTTGTTTAAAGTTTTGTGTTTATCTTAGTGCTGGGGATATAATTCAGTGGTAGAACACTTATGTAGGCATGATTGGGGCCCAAAGCTCATTCCCCAGGACCACATGAAAAAGAAAAAAGTTCATGTATACTTACTACAAATGTCAATCTTATTTTTCCTCTCATTATCTTGAGAATGCTTATTCACAAATACCTCTAAGGCATTACATCTAACACATTTAATATAAAAAAAACTATCAAATTTTCCCATAGCAAATGTGAAACACTTCTGTTTAAATCAAGTCACACTGAATACCAACTTTTAAAGCGAAACAAAATACTTAACTCTGCTTGTGACTTTTTTCTTAACAAAGTATACACCAAGAACACTGAAGTATACAAATAGAATTCAGAGTCAGTGTAACAAAATAATAAAAAGGCATTGCTAAATTTTCGCTATAAAGACTTCTCATATAGGAAACTACGCAATTCATACTTTAAAAAAAATGCTTTCAACATTAATGTAGATTAGCTGAATGTAGACAAAAATTTGGAGTTTGATTTAGTTTTTTTTTTTTTAAAGAAAACATAAAACTTTGTTTTTTTAAGGCAGCAATTTTCAACAGAAAAAGGAGGAAGTACCATGAACCATAATCACCTACCTAGAACCATGCTGGTCTTGAGAAAACTCAACTATATGTCCAATTAAGTCTCTAAGCTGAAGGTTTGGGAAGCGGTTGTTTCTGAAATCTTCCAATAATCTACTGCGACCAGAAGGCATAATATCAGATCTGTTATACCGGAGCCGAGAAGGAGGAAAAAGCTGGCTGCTGGAACTAAACAGACTGCAAGTGCTTGAAGCACTTCGGTACTTTGCTTCTGCTCCAGGTGCTGCAGAGATATACCGACCACTACCGTTTGTCAGTCCTCCTACAATAAAGTAGCTGCGGTCAGCAAATATTTTTGACAAGTTATTCTTCAAATAACAGTTACTTAAATTATAATTTAGTTAATAAAGAACTATGTTCCCCACTAATTCTTATTTGTTACAAGAATCAACTGGGAATGGATAATCTCACACATATATTTAGTGTATGTGTGGAAAAATGAGACTAGAAAAAGAAATCAGAAAAGCCCCGTATTTGCTGTCCCTGGCAGTTTAAAATGAATTTAGGTTCTAATGTCATATACATTCACATTAATGCCCAAATTCTAAAGCCATCAACAAAACTTTCAATTATAAGCAAGTTATAATAGCAAAACAAAATTTGGAGCCATTGAAATGGTTGAAAATTCATTTTCAATTTCAGGAATGTAGCTTGGTGGTAGCGCAGCGTGCTTGCCTAGCATGCACAAGGCCCTGGGTTCCAGCCACAGCACCAACCACAGGAAAAGATTCATTTAGAGCACAATGGAATAAGGCTGAATGCTAAATCTACTTTTTGGGGAATACATTTAAAATACTGTCAAATATATGTAAAGACAAATTTTTTTTAGTTCATTCATTAATGTTTGAAACACTTTACTACATTAGGCAACACCTAAGATATATTTTTCAAAGACTTTAAAATATTAAAAATATTTCCCATAAATGTTATTTGATATGGAATAGTAGTAATAAACAGTAGTTATTTTAAAACCATAACTATTTAGGACAAATAAGAAGCCTCTAACTTATATATCATTCTTCACAAGAAAAATAAAGAGCAGTCAATATAAAAACAAAAGGAAGAAATTGTTTATAAACAGCTAAAAAGCACCTGACAGTGTCCTTTTAAAACAGAAAAAATGTAAAGACAATTATAAAATGCAGATTTAGTAGTTTACAGACATAATATTTGCTATCAACTTCCTCATACTAACTCTGTGCAAAGTACTGTTAATGGTCAGTCCAGGCCACAGGGTAGAGATGCTCCTAAGGACACACTGTTGGAACAGCTACAGAGACATTAGGGTCCAAAAGGAATTTCAAAGATGTGGAGAAGTTTGTTTTGTTTTGTCTTTTGACAGGGTCTCCCTGTAGCCATGGCTGACTTAGATTTGTTATGTAGACCAGGCTGGCCTCAAACTCAGAGAGATCTGCCTGCCTTTGACCACCACCACCCCCCGCCACCGCCTACCGAGTGCTGGGATTAAAGGTGTATACCACCATGCCCAGTTGGTTAGTAAAAAATCTTTATCCTCTGCCTTTAGTATCTACACTAGCTTAATTTTCTTTCACTGACCTTCTCATTCTACAGTAAATTAAGTATTTGAATCATTAGCCTACCCCTTTTAAATGTTATCAAATTATACCAATCTATAGGCATTAAAATTTTTATTTTATTACTTTTATTTATATGTATATGTGTGGGTATATGCATTTGAGTGCTGGTGGTGCCTGTGAGGTCAGAGGCTTTGGATTCTCCCTTCCCACTCCACTCCTACAGGTGCTGGGAACCTCTGCAAGAGCAGTATGTGCTCTTAACTGCTGAGTCATCTCTCCAGTTCATAAACTTTTATGTAGCATCATCAAGTCCCTAAGGTTTCACTCTAGGATATTCTGATTAAAACATATGTAATTTAGAGTTGGACATGGTAGTACATGTCTTTAATCCAAGGCACTCCAGAGGCAGAAGCAGGCAGATCTCTGTGAGACTGAGGCCAGCCTGGTCTACACAGCAAGTACCAGGCTAGCTGAGGCTACAGAGAGGTCCTGTCTCAAAAACAAAGTGTATAATTTAATAATCTATTTTATGCACCAAATTCTTTTTGTTTCAGTTCTATCTCAATGACCACCAATGAAACAAAGTGTGACAGCATTTACTGTTTAAATTCTATCTGATTTCATGGCTACTGTTAATCCTTCTAGCCTCATTATTTGTTCAATATAATCCCAACAGTTAATTTTTCATTTGTTCATTTTTTTTTAATGTGTATGAATGTTTTGCCTATAGGTATATATATGCACCTGAGTATGCAAGGTCCAAAGGAGGCCAGAAGAGGGCACCTGGAACTAGAGTTACAGCTAATTGTTAGCCACTATGTGGGTGCTGGGAACTAAACCTGGGTCATCTGCAAGAGCAGCCAGTGCACTTAACCACTGAACCATCATCCCTCCAGCATTACTTTTAATTATTTATTAATTCCACCCACCCACCCATCCACCCATTCACCCACCTATCTATCAAGAGTGGGGTGTTTGTGTGGAATCAAAGGACAGAAGTCAGTTCTCCCCTTTCACCATGTGAGTTCGGGGGATTGAACTCAGGTCATTAGGCTCGGTGACAAACACCTTTAACTGCTGAATAACTTGCTGGCCTAGGCCATTTTTCTTTTGAGACAGGGTTATATGCACTCCAGGTTTGCCTCAACCTTGCTATGTAGGCAAGCATGGTGTTGAGCTCCTGGTACTATACCTGAGTACTGGGATTACAGGTGTACACTGCCATACCTGGTTTATATGATGCTGTGGAATCAAACCCAGGGCTCTGTGGATACCAGGCAAGTACTCAACTAGGCCACACATCCCAAGTCCATTTGATTCTTAAATAATACAATTAGCATGATTTTACTATAATAACTGGGTGCTTATAAATCTTCTAATTACTTACACATATTTCTTATACTTTACCATCTGTACCACTACTTCTCTTTAGTTGAGTTGAGGTCTAAACTCATGTTTAATGCATTGAAGACTGTCAACACCAAATTCCTAAGCCAATATTATTTGGCACCTTCCAAGTATGTAACCAATACCCACCAGAAATGTTTCCCCATCTAGATATTCCTTGATCCTATTCTATTAGCTCCCCAAATCCAACTCCTGATGTAAGCTTTGTTTAGCAATTATCTAATAATGCTAGATTGGTTAGAGTTTATATATCCTTAGACTTTTAGTTCTGGAAGATAAATTCAGAGTCCTGATAATAAAATAGGAAACACAAAACAGAAACTACAAGAAGGGCAAGATAGTGAGTGTCCTTTCAAATTAATTAAGCACTAAAGACTCAATTCATAATGTACATTAAAAATTTTAAACTTGGTAGCTTAAACACTGCAAGCAGGTCATCCAAAACCCATGGGACCGAGGAGCAAGCCTACAACATAATGGATCTTTACTCTTCAAAAAATTTAAGGTAATTTAATATCAAATATTCCAAGGTTAAAAAAGCCTTGTCAAACTAATGTGTGATTGATCACCTGGGGATTGTACTCAATGGGATAACAGGCTCCCATGTAAATCAGACTCCCTCCCTTTCTTTTAAAGGATACCAATGAGATATCTGACTTTGATAATCATGGTTGTATGAAAAGACATTCCATATATTTAGGAGATGATAAAACAAACAAATATAAAAAATGGTAACATTTAGAGAATCTAGGTGAAGAATATTCTGAGATTCTAAAAAAATAACATTGAGGCTAGAGAGAGGGCTCAGTGGCTAAGAGCATTGGACTGCTCTTACAGAGGACCCAGGTTCGATTCCCAGAACCCTCATGGCAACTAACAACTGTCCGTAACTTCAGTTCCAGGGGATCCAATGCCTCCTTCTGACTTCTGAGGGCATTGCATGACATGGATGCACTTAGGTACATGCACACAAAACACTAATACACATAAAAATAATAAATAAAAATAAAAAATAACTTTGCAGTTCTCTTGTAAGTGAAGCCATTCCAAAATTAGTTAAAACATACAAATAGATAGATCATCTATTTGTGCTTCTCTGTGACTGACCTAAAAAGAAGTAAGGGGCTGTAGAGATGGCTCAATAGTTAAATACACTGGTTGCTCTTGCAGAGGACCCAGGTTTGGTTCCCAGCATCCACACGGTGGTTAACAACCACCCATAACTCCAGTTCCAGGGGATCTGACACCCTCTTTTGCCCTCCTTGGGCACTGCACGCATGGGTGCCCTCACATACATGTAGGCAATACACTCATACACCTAAAATTTAAAAAATTTTAAAAGCAGGTATGATTTTAGAGGGTAACAAGTCCTTTAGATTCACTGTTCAGTCTCTACTACCATTCACTATTTTTTAAACTGCTGTTTGAATTAAGTGTGTGAAGGGCAGTAAATTTCAGACCACTAGGGTCCAAATGTGGTATGACATACAGCTAGTCATCTGGGACTCTTAGGACAGAGCTTACCACATAATTATGTTGCAACTTATATACTACCTATCTTTCAATTTCATTCATGATAACTTAAAAAAAAAGTATCTTAGTAGAATACTAAAAATAATTTGATTTTACAAATATTAATTTCTGAGAAGTCTAACAAGGAATCCTTCCATATTAATTATCAAACTTGGGGCTGGAGAGATGGTTCAGTGGTTAAGAGCACTGACTGCTCTTGCAGAGGACCCAGGTTTGATTCCCAGCATCCACATGGCAGGTACTAAGGATGGTTAGTACCATCCTTAACTCCAGTTCCAGGGGAATCTGACACCCTTTTCTGACCTCTGCAGCACTGCACAACATGGGTGCAACTCACACACATGCAGACAATATACTCATACACATAAAATAAAAATAATAATTATTTTTTTAAGTCGGGGCTGGAGAGATGGCTCAGAGGTTAAGAACACTTGCTGTTCTTCCAAAGACCTGGGTTCGATTCCCAGCACCCACATGGCAGTTAACAACCATCTGTAACTCTAGTTCCAGGGGATCCAATTCCCTCTTCTGGCCTCCACAGTCTCTGCACAACATGGGTGTACTTACACACATGTGGGCAATACACTCATACACATAAAATAAAAATAATAAAATATTTTTAAAAAGTGTATCTAGACTTGTTACTGCACTGGGCTTAATAATAACTTTTTGAAAGGCAGCTACTACTTAGTGAACATTCTGTATTAAACTGATGTAACAGGCAATTTAAATAAAATGTTGTACTATGCTGTGCCCTCCAAAAACTCACCATTAAAAATGTTTTAAGTCAATCATTTCTCATAATCTGTTCTGTTGTGTACGTAAAGGTTTTCTCTCTTCTATCCATTACTCGATTGGCTAAAACTTTGGGTTCTGAGTTGGAAAATGAGGGCTGAACTGTGTCACTCCCTGCAAAGAATGTTTTAAGTTCCAAGACGTGGTATCTGTGAATATAACAATTTTGTGGACTTAAGTTAAAATGAAGTCATACTGGAATACAATGGGCTCTAATCCAAGCAACTGACAGACATCCCTATAAGAAGGAACTTTACATAGAGACACTTAAGGAGAAAGCCGGATGTACTGATCGTGGCAGAGATTAGAATGCTTCTAGCCCTAGAAGAGTGAGAACTGCCAACTACCACCAGAAGCCTGGAAAGGGGGAGGGATAATTATTCCATGGAACTTTCAGAGCATGGCCCCAATTTGCACATAGTCTTTAAACTTGCAGAGTTTAATTAAAAAAATTCACTGGCTATAATATTTAATGTTGTGCATGTTTAAACATACATATTCATGGGTCAGGCATGATGGCAAATTCCTTTAATCCCAGTACCCAGGAGGTAGAGATCTTTGTGAGATCCAGTCCAGCCTGATCTACATAGGAATTCTAGATGAACTGGGACTACAAAGAGACCATCTCAAAAAAGAACAAACAAGCCCCAAATAAAACACCTCCCAAAACAAGGAAAACATACATATACCCAATTAAACCTAAATGGTGAATAATTAAGAATAACGAAACACAGAAATGTCATTTCTAATAAAATTTCAACAAGACAGTATTTCTTTCCAAATGACTCAAATACACGATTTTTCATTTTTCTCAGATTTAAAAACTGTGCATACACACATTAAAGTATACATCTTGCAGCATTTTATTCTTCATTGCAACGTTATCACTTTAGTAACACCGTGTCACAAATGTATATCCATTTTGTTTGTGTGAAAGCAGTCTTAGAGAAACCAGCAACTTACTTAAGGCTCACTAATTAGTTACGCTGAGTAACTAACTCACAAGTTTTCAGTAATGTTCTGCTATATATCAAAGTGTTTAATATTTATATTTAAGCCTGGAAAATTACTGACATAGAGGTATAAACTACAGTAATTTTTCTCATTATTAATAATAACTATATATTTGCCAAATAAAGATACCAACACTTTATTTGCAGAAAGGCAGGGACTACAAGTTTAAATATCAAAGAGTTCCTAGACAAAAAAAGTAACCTATGCCATCTTAATAGGCTGATATAAAAAGAAACATACCAAGTGCATTACTTTGAATCTGTAAATTTTATGACATTATATACACAAACATTAGGTCTAACTATAAATCAGAAGTTCTATATAGTACAATTAAGTATCTGCTATTTCTAGTGTCTGGGATTTTTTTTTCTAAAAGCAATTTAGAAGCCTTATCTTTTAGTTTCTAGTGCTTTAACTAAGTATGCTATCATTATCGACAGAAGATACTTAACTCTTCCCTCATTCACCAAAAATAGTTCAAACAGACGAGGTTTTAACATAGGAACACATTTAACATATAGTCTTCAGATTAGTATTATCACTCCCATCAAAAACCATGCAATTTCTATCATTCCATGAAAAGAGTGTTGTTTTTTTTTTCATAAACTGCCTCAATTTGATATCCTTCATGAAAACTACCTCTTTCTATTATTGATGAACATGAGAATACCCTGAAAACTTATTCTCCAATTACCCATCAAAAGAATTAACAGAGTAATTTTCTGCTAGTTAACTACTATGAACACACAAGACAAAGGTGGTTACAACCTTTCTGGTTTCACTTGACTATTCTTTGAATAATACTCCTGGCTATAGTTAATAAACCATTAAGTATATCTGCATTTCTTTTAAAATACTCCTAAGATTTCATTGCCAGGTACCCTTCTTGAAGTGGGTTTAGGAAATTATAGGAATTGGGTTATTTCTTAGACCATGATCACTATTAAAGGTTTATGAAGCATCAAAACTTGTTTCCTAAGTTATGAATATTGAGGGACAGAAACTCTATTCTGAATAAACACAACTGTACTTATTTCCTCTCTTAAAGTGTTAGGAAAAGAGACTAAACTGAGAAACTACTGTGAAAGATGTACTAAACTTAGAAGAATTAAAAAACAAGTACGTACACATACATAGCAAAAAACAATTGCCACAAAACTTCATTTTTGTAGTACAACAGTTATACAAGCAGCCTATCTTTTTTTATTTTATTTTACTTTATTTTGGAGACAAGATCTCACTGTGTAGCCCCCAGGCTGGCCTGGAACTGAGATCTGCCTATCTCTGCCTCTCGAGTACTGCGATTAAAGGAATATGCCACCAGGCTTGGTCCTATACATGCATGCATGCATTCATTCAATTTATTTATTTATTTATCGCCTTTTTGAGACAGCGTCTCCCTGTAGCCCCAGCTGTCCTGAACTCACTATGTAGACCAGGCTGGCCTCGAACTCACAAAGATCCGCCTGCCTCTGCCTCCCAAGTGCTGGGATTAAAGGCATGCGCCAAAAATGAAATCTGAAATCTACAACTTTTTGAGAACCAAATTGTTACCATAAATAGGAAATCCCATACCTAACTTCAGGTGACAGTTTGCATTAAAAGTGCAAACACATTAAAAATAGCTTTAAAAAATTAACATCAGGCCATGTGTGTAAAATACACACGAAGCACAAATCAAATTTGTGTTTTGATTGGGTCTTATCCTCAATCTCATTAGGCATACAAATATTACAAAAGAAAAAAAATCTGCACACTTAAACACTTCTGGTCCGAAGTTATTTCAGGTAAGGCATATTCAACTCTATTCTAAAAAGTATGGAGAGAATAGAGAGCAAATAATTCAGAGGCTATAGAACACTTTTAAAAAAGTAGCTAGCATCCTCAGCAAAAAATAAATGTTATCAATAAAGCATAAAGAAATTTATTACTTTTTTTTTTTTTAAGTCGAGTATATAGCCCAGGCTGGCCTTGAATTCACAGACCTTCCTGTCTCACTCTTCTAAATGCTGGGATCACAGAAGTGTGCCTGCTTACCCAGCTGCAATATAACCTCTCTTAAAAGCTGTGGAAAAGGTCCTGGACTTCTTATTTGTAATGTACTAGGAAAAACAAATCTAGAAACAATTATAACTATAACTCTGTCAGTAGCAAATTTAGTATAATACGTAAACTATAAACAAAAGGCATTAATTCCACTGGAAAGAATTACTGCTTCTATGGAACAGATTTAATAAAGTAAGGCAACAGCACTACTATCACGACATTGTAAGCTTTTTTTTTTTTTTTGGTCTATATTTACCACAAACCTACAACAAACCTGATGATAGTGCATTATATAGGCTACGTTTTTTCCCCCAGCCAAAGAGAGTACATCATGTTACTATTCAACATTGGATAAATTAATTAAAAAAATCTGGATTGGGGATATGCAGCACCTGCCTTATGTAATGTTAGGTCCTGGGTTCAATCCTTAGTACTGCACAGTTTATGGATCTGTAAATGTGTGTCTGGGTGACAGAATTTTGCAAAGCTTGGCTTTGAACTTTCAATCTTCCTGCCTCTACTTCTTGTATTATAGACATGTGCCACCATGCTCAGCAGAGGCAAAAAATTTGAGGAAGGGCTAGGAATATAGCTCATTGATAGAATACTTGTCTAGCACATGTCAAACCCTAGGTTCAATTCTCAGCACTGCCAAACAAAACAAAGCAAAACCAAATCAAATCTTAAAAACTACATAAAAGATAAAACATTAAATAGCAATTCATCTTGGTAATTATGAATAAAACTTGCTTTTCTATATTCTATTTAAAGTATTTTTAATTTAAAAAAATTATAATAAAATATTTTAAGAGAGTCTCTTGAAATAAACTAGATTTCATTTAGATTAAGGGTAAACTATAAGTAAAAAATTATACAAAAAGCCAAAACCTTCAGATTCACTTTTTCCATCAAGTTGCAATGAATTTAAATTGAGTATTTATACTTGCTATTTTAATATTTACTATTAAAGTTTTGTTTTTACTATTATATAAACAGTTCAGATTCTAAAGTTGTAGAGTAGGATCCTTTTAACTTAACCAGACAGATATCACAAAATGTTAGAATAAACCACATAGGCAAAAGATCAAAACATTTTAAAACTTTTCTGATTTATTTTTTATTTTATGTGTATGAGTGTTTTGCCTGTATTTAAGTGCACCACATGGATGCAGTTATGTCCACAGAGGCCAGAAGAAGGTGTGAGATCTCCTGGAAATGAAGTTACAGGTAGCTGTTAGCTGCCACATGGGTGCTGGGAACCAAACCTGGGTCCTCTGCAAGAGCAGCTAATGTATTCTTAACTACTAAGCCAGCTCTGCAGCCTCAGGATGAAAATTTTCATTCTGCCTCCTGATGATTTCATGATTTTAAATCAAGTCACTTCACTTAAGAATAAAGTGTGTATGTGTAATGTGAAACAGGAATCAAAGTTCATTTCCCCTCCTTCAGACATACAACTGCCCCAGTCCAATTAATTGAAAAGACCAATTTTCATATACACTACAGTAGTAATCATAATCACAAATCAGATAATTGAACAAGCAGGTCTATTTCTATATACTCCTGTCTACTCCTCTGGTCTACTTATGTATACTGCACCAATGTTAAAATTCTAGTTTTTTGGTCTTTTTGAAACAAGGTCTCTCTATAGCTCCAGCTGGCCTGGAACTCACTATGTAGACCAGGCTGGCCTTGAACTCAGAGATCCTCCTGCCTCTGCCTCCCAAGTGCTGGGACTACAGGCATGTGCCACCACACCCAGCAGGTTTAAAATTCTAGTTATTGTAATTGTGTAAGTTTGAGTATTTGGTAGTATGAAGTTCTTGGCTTTAACTCAAGTACTTGTGAGGCAAAGGCAGGTGGAAATCTATGACATCAAGGCCAGCCTGGTCTATGTAGCAAGTTCCAGGCCAGCTGGGGCTACAGGAAGACACTGAATCAAAATTGAAAATAAAATAAAAACCTGAAAAAACTGAGCTAATACTAAATGTATTAAGAGAAAGTTGGTATCTTTATAATATTCTCATTCTTTCAACCCATAAACACGGTGTGTCCTTCCATATACTTAAATCTTCATTTCTATATTTTAACAGTTTACAGTATAAAGAATTTGCCTGTCTCTTACTGGATTTATTTCTTGGTAGACCACAAGGAAAATTTCTCATGTGAATACATTCTATATAAGAAAGACACAAATTTCCGATCTTATTACAGGAGACATGCTGCTTTTAATTTTTAAAAGTGCTTGACTAAAATTCAAATCTCTTCTAAAGCAAAGAACTACGTTTTGATCCTGTGCTTAGTATGTACTATTAGTGTGCTGTAATGCTATAAACTCTTGTGAATTCTTGGTAAAGAATTTAAGAAAATTTGTAGTAGCTCTTAGTAACTATAAATTATATCAAAAATGTCATAAATTTTAAGACTAATCAGACACAAAAGTATAAAAATCATTATGAATACATATGTATCTCAGGTATGTATGTTTTAAAGAATAAAAACTCAAATAATAGATATAAGTGGCAAATTTAAAGTTAAATTGTTCGTATCAAGCATGCAAAAACATTTTTTAGCTTAGTAAAAGGAAAAGATAAAAATAGGCAGCAGAGATGGCTCAGTGGTTTGGTACTGCTTTTCCAGAGGATCCAAGTTCAGTTCCAGGGACTCCAATCAGGCAGCTCACAACCTATAACTCCAGCTCCAGAGAAAGCCAATGCCTCTGGTCTCTGCAGGCACTGGCATTCACATGCACATACCCACACATACACATAATTAAAAGTAAAATAAATCTTTATTTCTTTTTCTTTTTTTGAGATAGGGCCTCACTACGTATGTAGTCTCAGCTGGCCTGGAACTCACTATGTAGACTAGGGTGGACTTGAAATCAGAGATCTCTACCTGCCTCTTCTGAGATTAAAGGTATGTGTCACCACATCCAGCTGAAAATCTTAAAAAAAAAAAAAAAAAAGGGCTGGGCATGGTGGCCACACCTTTAATTCCAGCATTTGGGAGGCAGAGGCAGGCAGATCTCTGTGAGTTTGAGGCCAGCTTGGTCTACATAAGTGAGTTTCAGGCCAGCTGGGGCTACAGGGAGACACTGTCTCAAAAAGATAACGGGAGAAAAAAAAAAGTGATGAGAAGAAATGTAAAAGTAAAGGGAAGGCCAATGAGTGAAGAAATAAGGAAATCAATATAAAAGCAAAAGGTCTCATCCACAAAAGGTGCATGTATATGGACACATTCTAAAACACATAAAAGGTCAGACTTAATTTTCTTTTTCTTTCTTTCTTTCTTTCTTTCTTTCTTTTTTTTTTTTTTTTTAGGCGGGGGCCCCCTTTTTCCCCCGCTCCCCATGCAATATCTATCTATCTATCTATCTATCTATCTATCAATCATCTATCATCCATCTAATGTGTATGAGTGTTTTGCCTGTATGTATGTAAATACACCTCATGTGTGTAGTGCCTACAGAGGCCAGATGAAGGTGCTGGGTTCCCTGGAACTGGAATTACAGGCCATTGTTAGCTGCCATGTGGGTGCTAGGAACTGAATCCTGGTCCACTCCAAGAATACCCAGTACTTGTAACTGCTGGGCCATCTCTCCAGCCCCTAGACTTAATTTTCTATCTTTAATCCCACAAATCCTCTCCACCATTTAAAAATATGTAGTGACATACAGAGTTCATGTCAAAGGAACAGAGAGAAAAAGGAAAAAACATATTAAGGAGATGATGGGGCTTATATGAACACACAAGGGATCCATACAAGTATCAGTTAAAACTCAAGTGTGCCACTGAAGAAAAACTGTATGTAAATTATGAATTACTTCTTCCTACTTGGTTTTTTTTTTTTTTTTTTTTTTTCCATGTAGTAACTACTGGAAATTTAATGAGGAATCTCTTTTTTGTGTGTGTAGCATCTGGCTGCTGGGTATTTAGTCCCAATGGAATTGCCTAACATTTCTGATGTTCAGTACAAGAGTATTCCCCTTCTGAAATCAGATACCTGCATTTTTCAGATTTTGGAATGTTTGTATAGAATTTACATGTTGACAATCCTTAATTTGAAAATTTGAACAGAAATGCTTCAATAGGAGAAACCTTTTAGTGTAATGTTTGTGCGCAAAAGATTCAGGTTTTGGATGAGAATGCCCAACCTGTACTAATTTAAACATGTGCCTCAAGTGATTCACCAAAGTATAGGATCAGACAAAGCATTTTCTTGTCTTACATCTGTGATCTTAACTAAATTAACTGGAGGAAACATTCATAGACAATAGAACCAAAGTCACAGATGTAATTCAAGGGTTTGATGGCTGATTTTCACTGTAACTTACTGAATTTGGAATCACTCAGGAGATACATTGAGGGCTGAGAAGGGAGCCTTATCTGAGGAAGGAAAACCCACCCTAAATGTGAACTGGACCATTCCATATTCTAAGTTCCCAGGAAATCAGAATGCAAAATGAGCAATACCATTCATATCTCTCTCTACTTTCTGACTTCAGATGCAATGTTACCAGTTCCCTGCCACTCTCCTGCCACCATGACTTACTGTTCCCTCAAACCATGAGCCAGAATGAACCCCTCTTCCCTAAGGTGCTTCTTGTCAGCTGTTTGGTTACAGCAATGAGAAAAATAACTAATACAAAGGATAAAAAATAACATGAGAGCACAAAGTAATCATACTGCCTTAAAACTATCACAACTAAGACCAATAAACTCTTACGCAGAAAACCATACAATATAATTTTATAGTCTTTTAACTTACACAAGAACTTGTACATAATTCTTTTGAGAGCTAGATGCACTGTTCTACAACCAGTCCGAGTTACTTATCTTGAACATTTTTTATTTCATGGAGTAGGTAATATATTTGAATTAAGTATTTAGACAAGACCTGTCATATAAATCTGGAGAGTAACTAAACTGAAAAAGGGATCTAGAAGTCTGGTCATCTTATGTAATTTTTTTTTTAAAGGAAACAAAATCCTTGGAATTATGTAAATATTTCTGAGAGGCTAGTTAAGAAACAGTACTTAAATACTTTGTAAAAATCGTTTGTTCCCCAAGAAACAGCTAATGATCATACTAAAAGTCAGAAACGTATGCTGGCCTCAATTCTATCATCTACTAATTTGAGTCCTTTAGGCTCATCTGATTTTTATTTTCTTCATTTTAAATGGATCTATCACTGAGCCACCATGTCCACACCGAGGATGAAATGAAATGATGAACATGAATGTGCTGTTCAGCTATTAGAAGCTTTACTTAACGGCTAATAGAAAGTTCAGTGCACACTTCAAAGTAATTCAGGTTGCTTTTTGCTTTCACTAATTATCATATGTAAAATACAGAAACAGAACACAGCCTCAAAAAACACTTGGCCATATTTCTTGTTCACTCTTGAACATTTAAGAGGAACAGCTGAATAAAGGCCAGCACATAAAGGTCAAAAGCCAGCAATTTTAGCAAATAACTAATCGATAGGAAAAACTGTCCTGTTGATAAATAATATCCTACCTACTTTTAACATAAAATGTTCTGATTAGGGGAAAAGATGAGTTCTAAAGATTTCTAATCCATAGAAAATGTGTTCCTATTTACTTAACTGAATACATGACATTAATAAATCTTCAGAATTCATAATCATTTTCCAACAACCTCATTTCATTCAATTCAAAGCTCACATTATATGCCTTTTTTTTTTCCTTAAAGGGAAGGGAGGGGAGAAAGCCATTTCAAGAGAAGCCATTTAAGTCTGCCAAAACCAAGATTAAATAACAGAAATACAGAATGGTACTTTATACCTTAAAAGTTCCAAATCAATATAACTACTAAAAGTATAAAAACTAGGGCAAATTAGAAATCATTATCATTATATATAAAGTTTATTGAAGGGGGAAAAAGGATGTAAGAAGGAATTAGTTGTGCAGATCCAGAAAAAAGCTCCTAATGAAATGTGAAGTACAGATGCTTCCAGGATATAGGATTTGGATTATATTCCAATAAACCCACTGTAAAGTAAAAAAATTAAGTCGACAGGGCACTTACCAACTTACCAAACATACATCCAACTTACCAAACATTATAGCTCAGCATAGTCTACTTGAAATGCTCACAGAATACTTACAGTATCAAACTTTGGGCAAAATCAGCTAACATAAAGCTTACTAGTATTGAATCTCATTTAATTCACTGAATATTGTATGAAAAGCAAAAACAGAATGAATATATTCTTGTACTACTGTAAAGTTGGCAAACTGCTAGGTCAAACCATTTTAAGGTTCAGGACCACAGGTACCCTCAAACTAAAATACTAATTTATATCAGAGAGGATGGCTAATAAACAATTACAAGTAAATTTTCCTCAATAGAACATCAGAAAATAATTCATTTAATATTCAACACTGACCTTCAGGCCTAAACTTTATACTGAGACTTTATATTAAGTTCATTTCTTTCTTTCTTCCTTTTCACTTCTCTGCCTTTCAGTCATTCAAATCTGTTTTTTAAAAAAATTGTAGTTAACTGGTATGTGGTACACACCTGCAATCCCAGTACTTGTGAGGCTGTGGCAGGAAGTTCAAATTCAAGGCTAGCTTGGGCTATATAATAACTATGAAGTCAGCCTGGGCTATATAGCAAGATACTGTCAGAAAGAAAGAAACAAACAAACATACGAACATTAACAGCAAAACCAAAACAAACCCAAAAAGTAGTGAGATGGAGCTGATCTGTGAGGGCTCCAACGTTGGCTAAAAGCTAGTTATAATAACTCCAGTTCCAGGGGATCTGTTGCCCTTTTCTGGCCTCCACTCAGTGCACTTACATATATGCAGGCAAAACACTCATACACATAAGATAAAATAAATACAATAAACCGGGTGTGCTTTCAAGTCCAGCCTGGTCTACATAGTGAGTTCCACGACAGCTGGGGCTATAGGGAGATCCTGTCTCAAAAAGACTAAATACAATAAAAAATTAAAATGCTGATGTTTCTTATACAATTATCTCCCAGATCTATTTGTAGAGAATAACGAGAGGAAAAGCCAAGTGCTAGGACATCAACTAATTATTCTGAGAGCTACAAAGAGAAAGGAATAAAGTAGTATCCTGACTCTTACATGAATAGTCTTTCAGAGTAACCCCAGAAGTTATAAAGGAAAATTCTCCTGTATAGAAAATTTAGATAATAAATATAAAAGGAAAGATAGTATATATGCAGCCACAGTAAGTGGCTGAAGAAATATATAGGCAATGGCCAAAGGGTTGCTAAAACTATGGAGGGGATTTGGCCAGCAATCTCATAATGGAGATAATTAGTTGTGTCTTCATATTGTGCAATTTAAAGTACACAGAACCATATCTTGCCAAAGTCAGCCAACTAATCCATTGACTATACGACCAAGCCTCTAGACAGAATTCCAATTACAGGAAACATACAGATATAGGCACATGCTTAACGCCACCATAAGGAAGCAATCAGCAAGACAAAACTGTGGGAAATCCAACAGGACAGTTTCTTCAACAAATGAATGGAAAGAAGAAAAAATGTGGAGAAACAACTACAAATTATAAAACAAAGCAAACAAATGCAATGTATTTGAACCATGACTCAAATAAAAGGACTAAAGATATTTAAGTCAAGCAGGGCAATCAGTTAATGAGAAATTAAGAAGATCCGGTAATATGGTTATGGTATTTTAGAAAAGGATTTCCTGTTTTATATTACTTATTAGTGGAAGGCTAAAGTGTTCTTCATGCTTCTATATACAATATATTAAGAGCTGAAAAATCTGAATATGCTTGAATTATAAAAAAAGAATAACCAGTATCACAGAAGTTGGGATAGCGGAGGAGCAGCCACCAGGCATCACATCACACAGGCTCCCACAATGCCAAGGAAGGTCAACTTGGGGGCTATGGTCAAAGTGTTAGCAAAACCCACACCTGCCAAAGTGAAAACCAAGAAAAAAAGGCTTGCAGGAAAGGATAACTCTTCGGACAAAAAAAGTGAAGACAAAAAGGAAAGGGAAGCAAAAGGAAAGGTTAAAGTGCCCAACCAGGAAACTAAGTAAGACCTGCCTGCAGAAAACAGAGACCAGAAAGGAGGAGAGCCTAGCCTCTGATAAAGAATAGAAAGATGTCAAGTCCAACTGATCACACAGCATGTCTGCCAGCCTCTCTGCACCCTTCTTGCTCAATTCAGAAAAATATTTGTCAGCTATCTTGTAAATGTGAGTTTTTTTAGTAGCTTAGAAATATTTTTGAAAGGGGAAAATTCCCACCTCATCCCATTTTTTAAGTGTAAAGAATTAAAAAAAATATTTTATGTGTATGAGTATTCTGCTTGCATGTATATAAGTGCACCCATGTCATGCAATGCCTGCAGAGGTGAGACAAGGGCATCAGATCCCCTGGAACTGGAATTATGGAGGGTTATTAGCCACCATGTGGGTGCTGGGAACCAAACCCAGGTCCACTGCAAGAGCAGCCAGTGCTCATAACCACTGAGCCATCTCTCCAGTCCCAGATATTTTTTTAAGAGGTGAAATTATTTGCTGTTTATTTTTTGGTACAACCCAAAAACAGTGGGATGCTGAATCATGGGACGCTGTGACTGTCTTGGGTGTCAATGTAACAGTCACTGAGGGGGTCAGTTTTATATCCTATGACACAGCATACTAAATGGCAATTTGTAGTTCCAGTGTTCATTTAATGTGCCTTGAGTATTTTAGATGACTTCCAGTTCCATATTTTTTTAGTAGAATTATTTTCTTAGAAAACAAAAACAAAAAACCACTCCTTGGCTATCACCCTGTTAGAACTGTGTGCACTCTGTACTATCTCTGGTCACAGTGGTCAGGCTTTCCTAACAATTTTGATAATGTCTTGTGAAAGATGAAAATTTGAGTGTTTAGGGTATGTGATACAAAGTTTCAGTGGAAGTAGAGACTATTAATGTTTGATGATATTGTTAGATGAGGTCCTCTTAAGGAAAATTTGCTACCAAGTTTGAAGCTGGATCACTTTTAAAAAGAAACACAATACACTTTATGTTTTTGTGCACGAAGCCAGGCTTGGTGGTACACACCTCTAACACCAGCACTTGGGAAGCAGAGGCAGGTGGATCTGTAAGATTGAGGTCAGACTGATCTACATAGTACCAGGCCTGCTGTGTCTACAGGGAGACTCTGCTTCAAAAAAAGACCTGCCCCCCGATCAAAGAATTGTGTTTGAATTAAAATGTCTGTGCACTGATCCTGATACTGATTACTGAACCACTAAATTCTCAGCATGAAAGAAAAAAATAATCAAAATTTACAAAATCTGACAGACATGGTTGCGCACGCCTTTAATCCTAGCACTTGGGAGGCAGAGGCAGGTGGATTGCTGTCAGTTCAAGGCCAGCCTGGTCTACACAATGAGCTCCAGGCCAGCTGGGGCTACAGGGAAACCCTGTCTCAAAAAGACAAAAAAATAAAAAAACAAAATAGTTATTCTTCAATAAAAAAAGGGACTATTAGGGCCTGGAGAGATGGCTCAGTGGTTAAAAGCACTGGCTGCTCTTACAGAGGACCCAGGTTTGGTTCTCAGCACCCACATGCCCCTAACTGTAGTTCCAGGGGATCCAACACCTTCCTGTGGCCTGAGGGCATTATACCATGGGTGTACTTACATCCAGGCAAAACACTCGTACATATAAAATATTTAAAAATCTTTCTAAAAAGTGACTACTAGCAACTCTAATGAGAAATGTTGATTACATACATACACACACACACACACACACACACACACCCTTGGGGGCACAGAAATCACTTTTTGGGGGCAGGGGGGGAACCAAAACAATGTTGCTTTTAGGCAATTTCTGGGGATTTCAAACAACTAGCATAACCAAAAGTGCTGAACTTAAAAACAAAAAATATTAACTATTGTCTTTTCAAGTACGAGCCCAAGAATTATTGATAACTATAATGGCTATGTATTCATGACTTAAAACCTCACATAAGAATAACCTAAAATTTCAAACAATTCTAATAAAAGGCAGGAATCTTTTGGTTTTTTTTTTAATAGATGGGGGTCTTGATCAGTGCCCTGGCTAACCTTGAATTTGTGATTATCCTGCCTTAGTCTCCAAAGTAGCTAGGATTACAAACTCATGCCAGTATGCCCATCTCAAAAAAATTTACATTCTTAATATGTGGGCTGAGTAAAATGATTTATAGAGTATGTAAATTCCACTTCCATAAAGTACTTCAGCAATCATGACATTTGACCCAAGAAGAAATCTAATACAAGGATGTGTAAATCACAATCACTTAATACTCAGGAGGCAAGGGCAAGAGGATTACTACTATTTTTTTTTTTTTGGTCTTTTTGAGACAGGGTCTCCCTGTAGCCCCAGTTGGCCTGAAGCTCACTATGTAGACCAGGCTGGCCTTGAACTCACAAAGATTTGCCTGCCTCTGTCTCTGCCTCACGCATGCTGTGACTACAGGCATGTGTCACCAGGCCTCACTGGATTACTACTAATTTAAAGGCAGTTTGGTCTATGCAACAAGTTCAAGGTCAGTCAGGGATACAGAGCAAGATCATTTCAAACAACACGTTAACAACAAAACAAAAATATAAATACTTTTTTCCCACAGAACACAGGAGCCTTGCATTATGACTGCATCATAAGGAAGTGTGGGACAGACTCTTTCCCTTTTTTTATTAAACAAATTTTACTTGTATTTTTTGTGTGTATGAGTATATTGCCTACATGTTATGTAAGTGCACCTCTGTTGTGCAATGCCTGAGGTCAGAAGAGGGCATCGGATTCCCCTGGAACTGGAATTAGAGATGTTAGTTGCCATGTGGGTGCTGGGAATTTGAACCCAGGTCCTCTGGAAGAGCAGTCAGGGCTCTTAACTGCTGAATCATCTCTCCAGTCCCAGGACAGATTATTTTCATGAATAGTAGGTATAGAGAAAATTCATGAATCAGAATTATTTCCAATCTGATAGGGACTAATGTTGACATTCTCAATCATATTACAATTAGAGCTAAGGGAAATTGGGAGATTACAAAAGAAAGCAATTCAGGTAATTACTAATTACAATCAGAAGTGAGTTAAATATCTGATTTCCAGTTAGAGCTTTTGGTGCAATACTACTAGGCTACGACACTGAATTCTGGCTGAAACATTTGAGTATTTTCCTTAATGGACTAGAATCCCTTCTCTAAATAATTAGGCCAGATTCTTCACGGTCTGAAAAGAAACACATCTTCAGATTGTAGCTTAATTACAGGTATCTAAAAATTTACTTATATTCAATTTCTAATGATATTATATAGAATGAGTCCATTTATACAAGATTTAAAAAGCACAAGCACAAGCAGTAACAGTTAAACAGGAACCTGATCTGCAACTTACCTACAAAAAAAAGGTGACAGGACATGACAAATATAATTTTAACAAACACAAAACTATTGTGATATACCTATTTTTATGGTTCTAATGTTCCAAATTTCTGTGTACATTTCAAAGGCATGTCTTAAAGCATTAAGAAGTATCTAGTAATAACAGAAGGAACTAAAAAGCTCCTATGATTAAAGACAGTTGATATAAGAAGGTTTAGACTAAGAATTAGGCAGGTTTGCTAAGTCTGTGAATAGTGCTGCCAAGGAGACTTTAGGACTCCACCTGAATAAATTAATTAGTACATATTCTGAATACCCAAAAGAGCAAATCTTCTGAAGAACAAAGGTTCAGAATTTGGGACACAGGACCAGTCTTTTCACAAAAAGAACTTTAGTCCACCACACAATAACATAAATTGAAACAATGACCATCACAACAAATACCTTTTGGTTACAGAGACATTTACTGTTATTGATGAGCCTAAGGAAATAATAGTTATATACTGGGGACTGAGAGCCAAGCAGGGATACTAACGTATGTTTATAATAGCAACATTACATTTTAAATCACATGCTAATTTAACTCTCTCCAAGCACATAAAGTCAGCAATAGAACACTTCGGTTTTATAGCTGTACTTAGAAACCCAAAAATCTGAAACCTAATTTTAATGACAGATTTTCTTTGATGAGATAGGGATTGCTATCTATCTTCTGATGTCTAACATCCTTCAAAATATACTGTTATCTGCAGGAATAAATGCTTCCCAGAAAGGAATAAAAAGTAATCACCAAGCTAGTAATCTGAAGGTGGGGATAATTTTAAATTAAGAGATAGAAACAAAGTTCTGAATGCTTCAACTTTAGGGATATAACATGCGTAAAACATTTTTTTCTTTAACATATTCAAAAGAGAAATTCATCAGCTTCTCTAATGAGCACACACTAAACTGATATCCTGACAAAACCTTCTGTAAGATGGCCAAGCATTCAAAGGCCAAAGTAAAAAACACTATACTAAACTAATTATTTACATTCGGTTACTATATAATTAATGTTTTCTTATGGTGTGCAAACTTATGATAGCAAAATTCCCCTTACACTATCACGTAAAAATAGTTGAGTTTTCAGATGCTTTACAACACAGAAATCAAAAGCACAGACAGGAAAAAACACACTTTGTATGTCATAAAAAGAACATTAAGATACAAAAGAGGGTCTTTACTGTACATTAGACCCTCACTTTGGATTTTCAGGAAAGTATAACTTTTTCCAAAGGCTAATATCTAAAAGCAAAAGCAATTCAGCATGTTTTATCCAACATTAAATATCTTACATACATTGTAAACACACACAAACACACATACATGTATACATACAAATAAAAAAGGGTTTTGGTTTGTTTTTTTTTACCTAAATGCAAACTGGATGAGGATCCATGTGATGAAAGTGATGGCGGTGGCGTAAGTGAATGTCCTGGAGTTTGGCTTGGCAGAGGCATGCCTATTGGACTTGGAGAGGAGGAAAATCCCAGACTATTGTAAAATGGTTGCCCTATGGGTGCTAGGCTGCTACTAGATCTTTTGTACAAGTCAGAGCTAGTAGATAGAGACTCTCTCCTTGTGGCACTACTACTTGCAGAACTGCCAACTGAAGAAGAAATAAAAAAAACCCTAATTACATACAGTGTTAACTGAATAAAACCTAACCCCAACTCTTGCAGGGCAATAACAGAAGTGATCACAATAATTATTTTTAGAAACATTATGGAGAAGATAATTACTGTGATAACTACATATAACAACTTATTAATCATAAAAGGGTATAAATGCACCCCAACAAATAATTAACCAAATACTTCATATAGCCGTCATGTTTCATTATTTCACACATATTTACCACTGATGCATAGGAATACTGTGCTTTAATACCCTGGTATGATTTATAAACTCTGAAATTCAAGTTGCCTATTTTAAGACATGGTAAAGATTAAATTCAAGTTAAGTTTGACTTTGGTATTATCCCAACGTCTGGAACCTGTTTTTAAGACTTCAACTCAATGCCAAGAAAGATTATACTAAAAATGGAGCATTAATATACTTCCTTCACTAATCACAGCTGATTTGGCTTCCAGCTGTGTTCAAAACAAAGCCCTTTAAGTCCATATTGGCCCGAATATTAGTTGGTTGTGAAATACAAATGGGAGATAACTTCTTAGTAGTTTTCATATTGTATGCTAAACAAAAATTACAAAATATATATGAAAATACAAAACTATCTTTCAGAAAATTAATGCCTCCCATGACTATACCAAACTAGAAACATGGTTTTACTTTTTACCCTCAGAACTCTTAATTTGTTAAGATTCTAGTACTGACTTTCTGAGTTCTTGTTCAAGTTAAAAGACGTCTCCCCACCCAACCATCTGTTTGGTAACACACATGTTACTTTATCTCACAGATCTTATTGAACTATATGCTAATTTTTTTGGTTTCTATTTACCTTCTAATTCTTTCCATTTTGTTCTCCATAAAAACTTATGATGTATTCCTTTATGAGCTATATGCACACACACATATGTATGTATAATGTATGTATGCATGTATGTATGTATGTACATATGCTCAGAAGAACATTTCAAGATCTGGTTGCAAACCAGCATGCATTTTGATAATCAAATCCTTAACTGGGCATATAAAGCTGCCCCAAACTCCTAATTCTCAAGACTCATTTAGAACTGATATTTTCAAATAAATCTTACTTTGAAATATCAGCCTCTTTTACTCAAATGCCTTTTCTATGCTAAAGGATTTCTTATAACATTTCTTAATCTGCCAAATAAGTCTTCGAGGGATAAATTCTATATTCGGACCAATATGGCAATTCTTTGCAAGAATTGTAGTTTCTATAAAATCTTGATTTTCCATCATAAGCCATACATAATTAGGCAGTGTGGATTAAAAACAATTAGCAGAGTACATGATGAGTACACAAAGTTGAGTTTGTAATACAGATAAGAACCACAATTACATTGATCTTGTTAAATTCAAAAATCTACAAGGAAAAAAAAAACATGGCTTATGCTACCGCGGCAGTCAAAAATTATAATAAAATACTTGACTTCTATATAATCCAATGTGGTTTCTAAAATACTAGTCATGTCTTAGGGAAAATTTCACATTTTAAGACCTTATATGTAATTATTAGAATCTACAAGACAGCTGTATGTACTTTTAGACCAAAAGCAAACAATGTACTAAATAACTCTTTTTGAATTGGTTTTGACAGAATTGTCAATATATGCTACATTAAATATGCTCATTTAAAAGGACACTGTCAAAGTGATTGTTTGAAAACACAGACATTATGCACTATATTTTAAATTTCTATTTATTCTAATAAACAATTTAATGGGTAAGGAAAAGGGACAACAGCTTTCTAGTCAAAGTAGTAGCATTACTACTACCCTGGCAAATTACCAAAGAATCTGGTTTTGACACATGCAATATTTTCCTCCAAAAAGGAATTCAAGACAAATCATTAAAAAATACTTCAGAAATTGCTTTAAAACATAAAAGCTAACCCTTGAAATTTTGCTATGTATCTAAATTACCTGCAACACTGACAAACGAAATGAACTTAAAATACTAAGAAGCTGGACAAATAATGGAATCACTACTCATTCACCACTTTCTGGCCAACTATTTTATAAACTGGGGTATTTAATACTGCTCAAAAATAAGAAAATGACTGTGTATGTGTAAAAACGGAGCTATACATTTTAGCCTTCACATAACTGTGCAGTTGCTACAGTGTGAAATGGAAATGGATAGGCTTAACAATACACATGTGCTGGGTGTGGTGGCATATACCTTTAATCCCAGGGTTCAGGAGGCAGAGGCAGGCAGATCTCTATGAGTTCTAGGCCAGCCTGGCCTATATAGTGAGTTTCAGGCCAGCTGGGATAAGTGAGAGCCTGTCCTTTAAAAAAGAAAAGAAAATAAAGTGTAGCACTTGAATGTACCTCACAAAATGTCCACAAGATGAAAGACTATTTAGAAGCTAGTAGTTAGGGATGCCACCTGCTGACACCCCGTTTTTATTTATTTATTTTTTTTGCAGTAATGGGGATTAAACCCAGGGCCTCATACATGCTAAGCAAGTGCTCTACCACTGAGCTACATGTCCTGTCCTAATGCCCCCTAAAGCAAGGTAAAATTGACATTTCCCTGACTACATATCAGAATTTACTATGTGATGCTCCTAAAAAAAGAGGCATGAAGGTCACTTCTGACATCAGCACTTAAGGGGTAAAGTCGTAACTAAATGACAAATGGGAATCTCAAAGAATTGAGTAAGATGACCTATAAATCTGCACCAGACCATCAGTAGCATGCATTACAAATATGGAGCTTATCAAAGCTGTTTTATCTATAGTTAAGACTATTTTTCTTGTTTTATGTCTATGATGTTTATTTTTTTACAGCTATACATTCTTTCAGTTTTGCTCAGAATAGGTAGGATTCTTTTAGGACAATGGGTCAATTAGGTTAGAATCAAAGAATGAGCCTTGAAGGAGTGTAGAATCTAGACAGAAAAATAATGAACTCCAAAATGAATGATGAAAATTAATAGAAAAATGAAAAGATTGAATACAGCCTCCAAATTCACCCAAGTTATACTCATTTAAAAAATTTTGTGTCAGGCAAGCATGGCATTCTTTTATTATATTTCACTGGAACCAAAAAGTACACTTGTTATCCCCTTCAAGTATACAGCTGTTGTAGGCCATCCCTAACACAAAGATGAATGTTAAAAATTCAGAAGACTCTTCAGAAAAATGACAAGCCATCCAATGGCACTGTGTTAGCTTTGCTCTTCTCTTTCTTTTCTTTGCTCTGGAGATAGAGTCTCATGTAGCCAAGTTGACCTCTAACTCACTATACAGATCATGGACTCCTGGGCCTCATACCTCAACCTTCCAAATATTGGGATTACAAATCTGCACCACTAGTACTAGGGATCAAACTTAGGACTTTGATCATTCTAGGCAAGCACTCTACCAACTCAGCTATAGCCCCAGCCCAGTTGTCATTTCCTACATCAGAAAAGAATGTATGTGAGGTGGTGAGAAAACAGATGAGAAACGAGTATTAAGGATTCTAAAATATACAAAAATCTCTTCAGGTCCAAATTAATAACCCTCCCTCTTGAAGGCTGTCAACTATATTAACAGACTTAGGGTAAGCCTTTTCCCTAATGTGAAGTTGTTTTAAAATTATGGTTTCTTTCTTTGTTTTAAAATTATTTAATTTTATGTATATGAATGGTATGCCTGCATATATGTAAGTGCACATGTGTTGTGCAATGCCAAGGATAGAAGAGGGCATTGGATCCTCTGGAACTGAAGTTATGGACTGTTGTTAGCTGCCATGTGGGTGCTGGGATTCAAATCCAGGTCTTTTGCACTAGCAGTCTGTGCTCTCTAGAGCTGAACCATTGCTCCAGTCACAACTAAGAGACAACCTATTAAATGGTGGCAAAGGTTAAATTATTTAAGTATATTGGTAGTTTCACATGAGCTTGCTTTAAGTATTTAAATATATATCTACTTGGCTATTAGCCAAATAAAACTATAATCAGCTACCAGCATTTAGTAAGATTGAATCATCCGATAAACAATAACAGATGTTTCAAAATTACCCAAATTTTAAGAAACTTACTGCCTCAAACAATTATGGTAATAAATTCTTAAATGCTGGAGGAGGGGGGGGGTGCTAGAAATGAGCCAATCATTCATAAATGTTTGAAAGATCTGCAGGAAGCGTTTGTTCTTCTATGTAATTAAACTAAAACCCCAATACTTTATTCTTATCCTTCCTACACTGCATGTTATTACTGCTTGTCTTGATAGTAGGAACTTAAATACCTCATATACACTTAAGCAGAGTACTCTCATTTTAAAAACAAACCTACCTGATGAACCAAATCCACTGAGGGCTGAGCCTATAGCAGCTCCCAAAGAACTACCACTTCCAAAGCCAAGAGATGCACTTCCAGGTTGACCAGGTCCGTGAGAAAATAAAGAACTGCTCTGGGAGCTATTAGCCAAAGAACTGCTCCCATAAAATGAATTTGACTGCAGATTAGCGCTTGGCTGCTGCTGCTGCTGCTGTGGTGGCTGAGTGCCAATTGGCCGAAATAGACCATTTGTGCTGCCTGTAAGACTATTTGCAGTTCCTCCAGCTGCTGCTGCTGCTGTAAAATAAATTTCAGATACTTCTTAAAACTACCCTGAAAATTAAACAAAAACCAAAAAACCCTCAACTACCACCAGACAAATATTATCTCTAAAAATGCGAGGTACACTTACCAGCCTGTGCTGCTGCTGAACTAATTAAAACAGGTGTTGGAGCCATTAATCGTACTGGAGCTCCAAGGCCAGTTCTTGCTCCAGGGCCAACCACTAAGGCACCAGTCTGGTCGTAATAGGCAGTTGGAGCTAGTACTTGATAGCCTAGATGACATTAAAATAAATATTTATAATGAAAGCACTCAATATAGAATACATGCATGCTTATTTTCCCTTACATTTGTGTTTTTACCAACCCAAACCAGCTATTTCATACTATTACTGCCAAAACCTTTGATACCTACCAGATGAAAAACACCACATTTGAGATCCTTCTAAAATATATTAAAAACAGGTAAACATTCTTCTAAATTTTAAGAGGTACCTGTATGAGAACTGTCTTTTATTACAGACCACAAAAAGAATTACTTCCTTAAAGCAGAAACTATAGGACTCCGAGACCTATTATTAGAAAATTATCAGTATTTAGTAGGTTGGAAGAGAATGGACAGAAAGACTAGGGAAGTAAGTTACAGTACTATTAAAAAAAAAAAAGTAAATTTCAGTAGTTTTAGACTAAGTACTTCATTATCAACATTCCCTTAAATTTTCACTGATAAGCATCTTTAAAAATTTAAAATATAGCTTCTTCCTCCTCGTTTTCCCTCTTCCTTTTTCTCTTCCTCCTTTTTCTGCTTCTTCCTTCTTTCTCTTTTTCTTCCTCTTCTTCTAATTTTATTTATTTACTTATTTTGAGATGGTCTCACTATGTAGCTCTGCCTGATTTCACAGAGATCTACCTGGCTGTTTATATGAGTGTTGGGATGAAAGCTGTGTGACACCACACCTGATTCCAATGACTTTTTAAATGGGAAATTTCATCAAAAGGCAACACAGGGAAACTGTGGAAGTGCGTGGAGATGTATTTAAAAAGACTGCTTCTACCTGTACAAATAGATAGGCAGACAAATTTCATAAAACTATACGAAATAGAGCCAGACATGTTGGTGCATGCCTTTAATCCCAGCACTCAGGAGGCAGAGGTAGGCGGATCTTTGTGAGTTCAAGGCCAGCCTGGTCTATGAAGTGAGTTCTAAACCAGCTAGAGCTACAGGGAGACCTTGACTCAAAAAGACCAAAAAACCCAAACAAACAAACAAAAACTTACTATATGGAGTAAATTATATTAAAAAAAAAAACCCTAAAATATAACTTCAGCAGGTAATTTAAGATCACTAAGAATATAGTTTTAAAGGTTCCCAAGCTAGTCTGAAAAAAATCATGTAGGCATTAGTTTTACTGTAGGCTTGTGTATAAGGCAGGTGAAAATCTGCATTATTTAGAGCTAAAAACAAAAAACCCAAGTTTTAAAACACAGAGCACCTGAACTATACTACAACATCAGTTTCTGAGTTGTAAATGAAGGTCAAGGAAAATCCTTTGTAACATGACATGAGAAAAACTTAAAGAAAACTGAGAACAAATCAAGTAGATTTCTTTTTAAAAAAAAATATTTTATTTTTAGTTTATGTGTATGTGTTTAGTGCGCGCACGTAGGTAAGTACACCCGTGTCGTGCAATGCCCGCGGAGGACAGAAGAGGCTCTTGGATCCCCTAGAACTGGAGTTACAGATAGTTGTTAGCTGCCATGTGGGTGCTGGGATTCAAACCCTGGTTTTCTGCAAGAAAATCAAGCAGATTTATAAAAGAAGTGTTCTGTTAATGGTGGGAATAGGACAAAAGCCCAAAGGACCGAAATGGTCTAAGGGATGGAGAATTATCAAAATAGGCAAGGAAGAAGCCAGCTCTTCATAGCCCCACTATAAGGTCTTGGACTTTTACCAAGAAAAGGTAAGAAACCATCAGAAGGAACAGAGGAACAGAAAAGGCTAATCTGATTTCTCTTTCACTCTGGCAATCTTGTAGAAAACAGACTCTAAGGGGATGGTCTCCCTACAAGGAAAGAAAAGAAGAAAGGGACAGAGAGATGGATCAGCAGTTAAAAGCACTGCCTCTCCTTCCAGAGGACCTGGGTTTGGTTTCCAGCACTCACATGGTGGCTAACAACTGTCACTCTAGGGGATCTGATGTCTTCTTCTGGCCTCTGTAGGCTTGCACAACACAAGTGCACTTACAAATATGCAGGTAAGTGGCTAGAGAGACGGCTCAGTGGTAAAGAACACTTGCTGTGCTTCCAGAGGACTCAGATTGGATTCCCAGCACCCACATGGTGGCTAACAGCTGCTATTAACTCCAGTTCCAGAGGATCAAAACCCTCTTCTGGCCTCTATTGGCACCGAATGTATGTGGTGTACTTACATACAAAGTAAGTATGTTTCGCCTGTGGTGCAGGCAAAACACTCATATACATAAAAAGTAGGTAAGAAAAAGAAAAAAGGATGAACTAGAGAATCGGAATGGAAAGGTAATTCAGCTAACATGCAAGGCTGGCCAGGTCAGAGAAGTGGCAGGTGTAAAATGATGGTTGGATGTCAACGACCAGCAGTATCTACTAAGACTAGATGTGGGTTAAGAGTGGATTTGCTATTTTCTATGAAGCAAAGGTGAACACGAGAATGCAAATTTATCTAATACACATTTCCAACTTATTAACATGAGATTTGTTATAGGTTTTTTTTGAGAATTTTATGTATTGTTTACATCATTTCCACTCTTGCCTTTCCATTCTCCCCCTGCACCAAATTCAAGACCACTTCCATCTTGTGTACATATATAACACATACCCTCATGTGCCTATTTAATGTTACTCATATGTAGATGTGTTTAGAGCTAACCACTTAGGGTTTAATAATTTATCACGTGGCTTGTCCCTAAAGAAAACTCCCTCTCTTAGTGGCCATTGCTCGGCTGTACCTCTTCATCTAGGGGTGAGGCCTTGTACAATTTCCCCTATCTCTGTTGGCATGTCGACTGGTGTGGTCATTATTCATGTCTTATTTAGGCAACTAAATCATTGATATTTCAAAGGCACAGCCTCCTTGTCATGTCTAGAAAACACTGATTCCATAGCTGGCCAACTAGTTTCTTTATTTCAAAGATTTTATTATTTTTTATGCATATACATGTGAACCTGTGTGAGTATGTGTACTACATGCTTACAAGGAGTCCAAAGAGGCCAGAAAAGGGTGTAAGATCGCCTGGAACTGGGGTTACAAGCAGTTGAGTCATCTGATGGGGGTCCTCTGTATAAGAGCAGTCTGTGTCTTTAACTGCTGAGCCATTTGTCCAATCCTTTTAAACAGCTTTTTATGGCGGGTAAATTTCCCTGATATTAGATATTATGTGTGATGGTCAATTTTGGTTGTAAACTTGACACAATCGAGAATCATGTGCAGAAGGGGCTCTGAGAGGGCACTGCATATGCTAGGAAAGAATTCTACCACTAACCTACACCCCAAGAATTGCTTTGTCTGTTTTATTTGGATTAGCCCCTATCTTTATTATTTGCTTCCTTATAGTCTATGGATATGTCCATTTTTTTTTTTTTCAAGCTCACTGATTTCTAGTCTCCCCAGTTCTTGGGGGGTGTAGGCAATCTCCAATTACTGAAGGTGGGGCACAGAAGAAAATCAAGAGCTATAGATAATTTTGGGATTGAAGGCAAATATTTCTAGTTCTGTATGGCAGTATACTAAGTTAATAAGTGAAACACACTAAACAATAATAAGATAAACAAATTTCTCAAAGAGATGAGTTCATTGTCTGACACACTTGATTTTCAGAAGTGGTGGAAAGATACATAAGGTAATGTCTGAAACAAGGGCAGAAATGTTAAGTGTTCAGCAAAGAACCCAAATTGACAGGCTCTCCTAAGGAAAAAAAGTAAAATTATATGAACTTTTCCAATACTGACATCAAAGTTCAGAAAGTAACTCAGCCAAAGTAACGAAACAGTCCTGTAGCTCTGACTCTACCACATATCCTCACAGAAGTCAAGACTGTCATCTGTATTTAGGGGTATTTAGAAGAGACGGAGACTAGTAGAGAGCAAGGATGGATGGATGGAAAACATGGAGAGAAGAGAAAGAATTTCTTAAAAAGTCAAAGAAGAAAAGGCATATTATGCATTTACTACCAAGTCACACAAGAGCCATTACAAAAGAACTATGAAGACGGGGCTTAACAGAACTGAGGGGAAGAGTATATATTTTTTATTGTACTTTAAGATAGTTTAAGGGGCTGGAGAGATGGCTCAGTGGTTTAAGAGCACTGGCTGCTCTTGCAGTGAAACCGGGTTTGATTCCCAGTATCCGCATGTTGGCTAACAACCATTATGTAACTCCAGTTTTAGGGGATTCGATGGTTTCTTCTGACCTCTGCAGGCACTCCACAAGGGTGTACTTACACACATGCAGGCAATACACTCATACATTAAAAAAATAAATACAATAAAATATTTTAAAAGACTTATGTGTATGAGTGTTTTGCCTACATATGTGTATGTGCAGAAGAGGTCATCAGAGCCCCTGTAACTGGAAAGAGAACCTAGGGCCTCTTGCTACAGTACAGTGCAAATTTTGACAAGCAATCCATGAGGGAACAGAAATAAAACTTAAGTTCATGAAAACAGAACAGTAATTGAAGGGAAGAAAGTGTGGCAGGAAGATAAAGAATGAAGATACATTATTGAAAAGCAGGTGTCACACAGGATTAAAATCGGCCGGGCGTGGTGGCACACGCCTTTGATCCCAGCACTTGGGAGGCAGAGGCAGGTGGATCTCTGTGAGTTCAAGGCCAGCTTGGTCTATATAGTGAGTTCCAGGACAGCTGGGGCTACAGGGAGGCCCTGTCTCAGAAAGACCAAAAAAAGAGAAAAGTTCAATGACCAGGAATGTAATCATGAGCAATGAAGAAAAACAGGAGTTCAAGAAGCCTGGCATGGCGGCACACACCTTTATCCTACCACTTGGGAAGCAGGGGCAGTTAGATTTCTGAGAGATGGAGGCCAGCCTGGTCTACAGAGGGAGTTCCAGGCCAGCTAGGACAAGATGACACTGTTTCAAAAACCAAAAACAAAAAATGTAGCTGGAGAGATATCTGCTCAGCAGTTAAGAGCACTGACTATTCTTGCAGTGGACCTGGGTTTGGTTCCCAGCACCTACACATTGGCTAACAACCTCCAACATGGAGGTTCCAGTTCTAGGGGAGGCTAGTTCCCCCTTCTAGCCTTGTTGGGCATTGCACTGATATAGGTACATTTGCATACATGCAGGCAAAACATTCATATACATAAAATAAAAACAAAGAGCTCAAGATTATTGTAAGAAAATCCATTTTTCAAGTAAGCGCTTTGTGAATATCACACTTTTGCATACTGATACTGACAGATAAAAAATAGCCGTATGACGAATAGGGTTGATCAGGAGAAAGCAGAGTTTATTAGCAAAGGAACACATGGGACAGATTCCCTTCCGGGCAAGGAAAATATCTGCCCTGGGTCGTGAGCTGGGGTCTTTTAAGGGGGAGGTTTTTGCTTCCTGCAGAAGGCAGGAAGATTTTTTTTTTTTAAGTTGGGGGTGTGTGTGTGTGTGGGAGAGGTGGACTATTAAATCCTGTTCTCTTTAGAGATCAAAGGGGAAGCCTGCTGTGTTGGTCAAACAGTGGAGAAAAGTCTGCTTCTCTTGACTTCAAAGACCAGGATGCTTATCAGCTCCAGTCCCTTTCCTCAAGAGCTCGAGAAGTCCGTGAGACCCTGTTGGTGAGGGGGCGGGGCTATCTGAACCTTAACAGATACTATTAAATTATAAGCACCAATAGTTTACGATGCTAGAAATGGGCTAAGTGAACTCTAATAATGCTCAAAGTAGAAATGTTAGTTGCAAAACTCTCAGTGGACTACTCTTAAGCAGCTGTAATGGCAAACATTTTCTTCTTGCATGTCAATTCTAACTAACTGGTTTTATTCCTTGAAGCTCTATACTGAAACTTTGGGGATAGGTTCAGCTGGAAAGGTGTTATACCAGAAACAGTAAAAAAGAATAAAGATGCCTATGTTGAGAATTTTGGTATGCATTTGCCATTCCTGTTACTGGGTCTCACAAACAAAAATATCTGGCTTCTAATATTAACTTCTGAGTTCTAAATAATTTATTACAAGGTGGGCAATCTTCAAAGATACTTGAGTTATTCATTTTAATAATTAAAATCTCTTGAAATTCCAACAAATACTTCTCCTACCCCACATACTGAAACAAGCAAACTAGCAAGCAAACAACCCCACCAAACTATGGTTAAGCACTTATATACCTGGCATGCCTGCAGCAAGGCCCTGACCAAAAGCCAAAGTTGGATTTGCAGCTGCTGCAAGTGATTCTGCTTGCTGCCCCTGCTGGCCCTGATTGGGAGTAAGAGGACGCTGACCTGCTCCAGTACGAAGAACCTACAAAGAACAAGTGACTCTCTTAAAAATAATGGAACAAATTTATCTTTAATAACTATGTATATATCACAGGTACATTCTGTATATACTTTGAACAATAAAACGTAGATTTAGCATGAAAAATTACACATGACTTTACTATTAAAAAACAAAAAACAAAAAACCACTGGCTCTTGACAACTAGAATCATCTATAAAGCAACATGGAGGTTCTGGATCTGAGTTTATTTCTAAGTACTATTCTCTATTTAAGGAAACCTAACTAAAGGGAAATGGCAAAATCATGGATGAAGACTTAGGAAAACTACTTTCTAAGGGTGAAAACTGAAACAGGAGATGCTTAAGGGATAAAAATTATGATGTCTTCATGGGATGGATGCCAAGTAAAAATTTCAAAGCCATTTTATTTTTGAAAAATTCAGGGAATTAGCAAAAGAATAAAAGCTCCTTTTAAAAATAAAATCTTAGTGTGAAAAAGTAAAAAATAACATCAAAACGAGGTGAAAAGCTCTGATCAAGTTTTGTTACTTTGTACCACATAGCTATTATAGTGCTGATATATGACCACAATGAACTTAATAATAAATCTCACAAATATTCCAACAATTCAGGACACAGTAGATTCATTCTAAGTTCATACACACAAGTCAACAACATGGTTGGCCAAAGATGATATATATTAAAAGATGCAATGATGTGATGCAAAGAATGAGCCAAAGGATAGCTTCTACAGCATTAAAATATATTAAAGGAAATTAAGAGTAAAAAATAGCTACCAAGTATGTAACACTGCATTTAAGTCGCTGCTTTTGTATAAATATGAACATGATAGCCAGAATCCTCACATTTATCAACAAAGTGTTTACAATTATTAAGATAATTTTCTTAAAGCTGAAGCTTTGTGATTAAGAGCTCATACTGCTCTTGCAGAAGACCTCAGTTTGGTCTGCAGCATCCACGGTCAAGTGGCTCACAACTTCAGAAGTTGCAGTTCCAGATCTCTTCTGGCCTCCATGTACAACCACAACACAAATGTGCACATCCCAGCATATACATAAATAAAAATAAATATTCTTGCCGGGCATGGTGGTGCACACCTTTAATCCCAGCACTCGGGAGGCAGAGGCAGGTGGATCTCTATGAGTTCAAGGCCAGCCTGGTCTATATAGTGACTTCCAGGACAGCTGGGGCTACAGGGAGACCCTGTCTCAAAAAGACCAAACAAACAAACAACAAAAAAAATTCTTAAAACCAAGATAAAACAAAACAGAAAACCCAAAGAGACAGCTCTTAAATACCCAGAGTTCATCGATTTAGAGGATTCTCAGATACTGCTTAATGAGAGAAGGCCTACCTGTTGCTGTCCAGGCTGAGCTTGTGATGCTGCTTGCTGACTGGTTGTGCTGTTTGCCGCAGCTGCAGCTTGTTGCTGAAATAAATTGGCTGGATATACCCCCCACGGAACACCATAATATTGAGGTGGAACCACTGCTGGACCTAGAACCCACACATCCCACCGAAAGAAAAAAAATAGTCACTACATTTTATATGAGGCCAATTACTATTAAACTATAAAGGGAGACAGGCCTAAGACTTAGGAGCTGACCATATCCTTACAATCTATTTACCCACACTTGCTATACTCTAATTCTATTAAGGCATAAGTATCATCCAGGTATGAACTTTTTTTGTTGTTGACTGTTTTAATGAGAGAGTGCCACTAAGACTGGCCTCAAACTCAAATGGTCTAGCATAAGCTTCCCAAAGTGGACTGATTATTTAAAAAAAAAAAAAAAAACCCCACATGAAGTGTTTGTGACAAGTGTTCTTACTGGACAAATGTAAAGCAAACTCCAGGCTACCAATAAATTGACAGGACACTTACTCATCTATTCAACATGTATAGACTGCCAATTTATGGGTCTAGTATAGACACCGATAATAATTTGGGAAATATTAGCTACCATAAAACTGCAAGATTCTTAAGGATATTTCATTACTTAACATTTTTGGGGGGTTGAAAACTTTTTTTTTTTTTTTAACTTTGTATTACAAAACTAGAAACCATGGGGGCTGGAGAGATGGCTCAGAGGTTTAGGGCACTGGCTGCTCTTGCAGAGGATCTGGGTTTGATTTCCAGCACCCACATGGGAGCTAACAACTGTTCGTAACTCCAGTTCCACAGGATCCAACGCCCTCTTCTGACATCTGCGGGTACCGCATGACACAGGGTACACCTACCTACAATGCAGACAATATACTCACTCATACACATAAAAATGATAAATGAAATGCTAGGGAACAAGCTTGCTAGTTCAATACTTGAACTGTAAGCCTTGAGCTTAAAGTTATTTTCCTATTTGAAATGGAATTGGTAACCATTTTTATAAGCAACTGAAAATTATGAAAATAAATGAGGCATCATAGTTTATGTGGTTAGAAAATGAGACTAGATGAGTCAAGACAAGAAGTAGATGACATAGCACAGAAGAGATTTAAGAAAGGAAATGAGAAACAGCACAAATTGCTCCCGCTCTATTTTATTTGAGATAATATTTGATTCCTGGAGAGTAAAAGAAATATGTATCAGAAGCCCCCAATTAATGAATAAAATGTTACCATTCCTGACATACAACACATGTCCTGAAATCATGTCTAATAAAATTTTAGGACATTTAATTTGTGTTACTTCAAAAAGTCACACTCTCCTTCAGCCCAGCATAAATAATCAAATGATGAAAATGAAAACCTCTTATAAACTCAAGACGAAAAATATTCTAAAGATAGTGAGTTAAACACAACTACAAGGAAGAATGTTTGAACACAGAAAAGGGAGTTTTTATGAAGAGAAACACTGTAAAAACAAACCTAGTAAAACCACCAAAACCCTCACTGCAACAGAGCCAGAAACTGCTTGTGGACCCTGAACAATTAAAAAGTGCAGAGTCCTAAATTGAGACATACTCTAAGACCACAATGCACTTTGGATTTTGAAGACTGAGCATGAAAAAGAGAAAAATGTAAGGGCTATTAATATTTTAAAATATTAGAGATTAAAACTGGAATATTTTGGATATGCTGGGCCAAATAAAATATACAACCAAATTAATCAGTTCCTTTACCTTTATATTGTGGCTACTAGAAATTTTTATATTTTCTGGCTTATACTGCATTTCTACTAAATAGCAATGTTGTTATAAGATCTAAGTAAACTGTGTATGTTAAATGCACTCTCAAAATTGCTTCTTTCAATCCTATATATAGATGTGTATGTATATGTATGTATATGTATGCATATATAACAAGCTAGCATTTAACATATAATATCCAGTTAAAAGCACCAGAAAACTGTATATCCCAATGGAATCACATGACACAGATGTCTACACCAAAACCTAATGACTAAGAATGGTTTATTTCAGTCTTATAGTTTAGACATCAAACAAGAATTTGAAATTAGCTTTTTCTCTCACTTTTTAAAAGAATATCTTGAGTTTCAAAGCCTTCAAATTCCTATGAAAAGATGGGACCATTCAACAGTCCTAAGTACTAGTAGTAAACCAACTAGTAATAATCATTTCATTGAAGACATCTCTGAAAATAAAAAAATCAGTGACAGTATCATTTTTAAGTCAGTCCACCAGCAGACTCATGCCAGTGAACATATTTCTAAGAATGAAAGCAACACACTATCATCCCTACAACTAGGAGAAACAATGCCTAAGACTTAATTCTGTCTCTAGAGCCAATCCAACCTAAAACCAACTTTCCCCAATAACTTTATAAAAGACCAGCAAGTTTTTCTGTAAGACTGCCTGATGAGCATTCACCTTTCTCCAACTTCACTAAGTAACAAATACAGCTTTGGTTCTAAGGACAACTTTGAGAACATTCTACTTTGTCTGTATCCTAGCTTGTTTGTACTGCTCAAGAAACTTTAAATACACATTCTCTCAAGATTTCTGAAAATCTTTACACTACACCTCATCTGGGGTGTACCCTACCTCCATATTATTTCCTGAAAAATAATTTCACTTTGCTTTTGTCTGTAGGTATTAGGATTGGGTATTTATATGAAGATATATGGTCCATAGTGTATGATTTCTGAACTACAAACTGGAAATATAAACCAACTATTCAGGGGGATGAAAAAGAGTTACTATTGATTAAATGCTGTCTGACATTAGTATAGTTGAAAAATTAACTCTTTGGAAACTTCAGTTCATTATGGAACAATGTTCTAGTTTTTCAGGGTAACTTCCAATTGTTCAAATAGATAAAAAAAAAAAAAAAACTTGCATCAAAATTAAAACTAAATCTATAACAAAACACAAGGATAAACAATAAGTTACCTGCTAATGTTGCTGCTGCAGCCAACCCTGCTGCAGTATACGGATCGGTCCCTGGAGGAGCAGCACTAATAATATATGGATTTGGCACAAATGCAGCTGGAGCAAGGCCTGCTGAGAATACACCAGCTATATTTAAAAAGGGAAGAAATAATGAATACAAATATAAAGTATTATTTTCTTCACTAGGTAAAAACATTTCTATTCTGAATCTGGGGTGGGAGAATAGACAATGAAAACGCAAACTTTTGCTAAAAAGCCCCATTTATGCAACACGCATAATATAATAATAGGACTTTTGCAGATATTAAATATGAAATAGCTAAACAGTATCAGTTCACAAAAGTCACAAAATAAGTGTTTAACTCTAGAACTACTGTTCAAATAGTTGCTTATCATAAAATTTTTTAGGCAGTATTATGAACTAAGAACCTAGTGAGGAAGGAAGAGTTAGAAAAATAAGTAAATTAGCAATTAGAATACAGCATAATGTGCTATTAACATACAGAGAAACAATAGCACACAAACTTTGGAAGTGTTTGGTGAGATGAATGCCATACAGAGTAAAATGAAGTAAAACTGGAGCTATATCGAGAAGACCCATGAAGGGCTTTCTGGGTCATTCTAAGTAGTTTGAATTTTGTCCTCAAGGCAACAGAGGGCAAGGAAGAGCCCAAGAGAGACTGACTTTAAAATCCATCTCTGAACACAGTATAAAACTGCAAATGGAATTGATAAAAGCTAAGGAAAATTGAAAAACAATGTATTCAAAGTACTCTTAATCCTAGTACTCAGGAGGCACAGACAGGTGGATCTCTGTGAGATCAAGGCTAGCCTGGTCTACATAGCAAGATCTGGGCCAAGTGGGGCTACAGGGAGACCCTGTCTCAAAACCTTGAGTGTTATTTTGTGTGTGTGTGTGTACACGTACGTATAGGTCAGGGGGCAAAACAAAACAAAAATCTGATTTTCTGGAAGTAGATTAGCTGATCTTCAATTTCCCCCCCCCCCCCGAACCCAAGACAAAACAACCTCAATATAGACAAGAGAACATGTACCAAGCTTGAATTTTATCAGTAATAAATAACTGAATTAATTTACTGTAAGGACTAGATGTCAAAGATAAATAATAGAAGTATTTAAAGAAAATTTCTTAGGATTCCTTTTATTGAACAAATTTTAAAATTAACATTATGATTGTATAACAGTTATAAATAACAACATTTAAGTTTCTAGACATTTAATTCTCAATGACCTACTGAAAAAATAAAAGATTAGGGGCAGACAAGTTTCATCAAATTACAGGTTTTTAAAAATTCAAATTACATAAGATGGGCACGGTGGCACACGCCTTTAATACCAGCACTCAGGAGGCAGAGGCAGGTGGATCTCTGTGAATTCGAGGCCAGCCTTGTCTACATAGTGAGTTCCAGGACAGCTGGGGCTACAGGGAGACCCTGTCTCAAAAAGACCAAAATATAATTAATAAATAAATAAAAAAATAAAAATTCAAATTACATTTATTTGTGTCTGTGTACACAGAGGTCAAGTGACAACATGTAGGAGTTGCTGCTCTTCTTCCATCACGTGGGTTCTGGGGCTCTAACTCAGGTCATCAGGCTCAGTGAAAAGTACCCTTACATGCTGAGCCATCTTGCTGACCCCTTAAAAGATTTTTATTTAACACATAATGTAAATAATAATCGGAAACAAATTTTCCCATTAATTCCTTACCATACAACCTATTACTATTGATCAAGAGAGGTTTTAAAATGTCACCAAATCAAGAAATGAAAAAGGAAACATTTTATGCCTATCAATACAAGATTTTCCTAACAATCTAAATAAAAATTATAACTTATAAAAACTCACCTATATGTGGCTGCTGAGCTGCTGCTAATGCATATTGCTGCTGTTGAGCTGCAGTTAACTGCTGAACTGTTAGAGCATTTGTCCTCTGAAAGAGCTGTTAAGAGAAAATATTTAATATAAAGATTAGTAGCAAAACATTTCAATTCTCATTAGAAATATTTTAAACATTTATTTCAAGAACTTTTTATTTGCATTTTATATATATACACATATATGCATACACACACACATATGTTTTGCCTGTATATATATAAGTGCACCTGTGGTGTGCAATGCCTGTAGAGGCCAGAAGAAGGCATCAGATTTCCCTGGAACTGGAGGTAAGGATGACTGTCAGCCTCCATATGGGTGCTGGAAATTGAACACCAAGAGCAGCCAGTGCTCTAAACTACTGAGTCATCCCTTGAGACCCTTCAATTAACTTTCTTAACCACAACATTTTAATCAATAAAGCATTAAGGGTGCAAGAACCCTTATCATTCACATTAATGCCTCATAGCGCTTCACACCAGTGTATTAAGAGATTACTTAAAGAAGCATGCTTTACCTGCTGCTGGGAATTGTAGTCAAAAAGGCCTACAGTAGCTCCTGAAGAGTCCATGGGTACCTGATTACCAGGATAGTCAAACTGTAAGGAATCCAGACCAACTTGTTCCATGGCATCTAGATTCTGAGTTTCAGGATTTGAAAATTCTTCAACAAGTGGTTTATTAGGTGTAGGATTAGGAAGAGGACCCAATCCTTCTGGGGGATTAGTATTGGGGCCAAGGCGCTCAACTACTTCAGTTGGAGAAGCTTGACGACTTCCAGGGGTACGACTAAATAAAACAGAAAACCACTATGATTAAAAGTAGCAAATCAAAAGGCAAAGTGGTAAAGAATGAAAAAACAAATGCTCATAAAATATGAAAGAAAATAAGGCATTCTGGGCTACTAACCATTCCACTTTTTCACATTTTTTTCCCAAAGAGCTGATATAGTTTTAGTATTTTTAATATTATTGATGATTACTTTCCCCAATTTGAATAGCATAATTATATAACTAAAAATGGGTAAGAAAAACTGGACAATATTCCAAATTAGGATCATACTATCTCAAACCTTTGTCTAAAACCACAGACAAAATGAATGTGAATATGAAAAAGATTATTAAGCTGAAAATAAAGGTTAAAAACCACTCATCAAAATTTGATCACACATCAGATGATGGTTACAGTTTCATGACTAAAAGGAACAAAATACAGGGTATGACACTGTCTATAAAAAAAAAAAAAAAAGGGGTTGGGGGGGGGGGCGCACGCCTGTAGTCCCAGCACTTGGGAGGCAGAGGCCAGCCTGGAGTTTCAGGACATCTGAGGCTACAGAGAGACCCTGTCTCAAAAAGACAAAAAAAAAAAAAGGGTGAAATAGGGGCTGAGAACGGAGGGAAGCTGCCTGAGAATGCCCAAATCCTGCCTCCATGTGGTAATAAGAGTTATACAATTTGGGAGTCTTTTAGATAGACCCACTGAAAGGGTACTCCCAATTGCCTCACCCTGCGTCCCTGTTCAGCATGGAAGAAGCCAGAGCAGTCTGCGTCCTGATTCCCTATTGGCAATTTGGGTTTCAGGGGATGGTGTGATAAGAAAAGGAGGTAGGAATTGGCTAGGCGGTTAGGGTAAAAAGACCCCAAAGAAAAGTAGTAAGTTTCTTTGCTAAAACTCACAACGTCCTTGGGCCTCTTAGCAATATACTCCGTTCCAAAGGCGAAAAATGTCAAAGAATTTGGGAGCTTTTATCTAATCCATAAAAGATTTTAGGGTTACCTCTTCAGAAGGGGGAATGTTAGCGAAGCCAGAAGCCCCATATAATAATA